>NW_022196079.1:674479-916806 GCF_008641045.1 Pistacia vera | reverse complement strand
TTTTAATTCTTAGATCTAGAAATCAAAAAGATATTTGTCGATTGTTAGAGAAGAGCAACTGTAAAAGAAGAAGATTGAGCAACAGAGGGGAGACAAAGAGGAGAAATCAAATTGATTTAGTTTGAGTTAATTATTTCTGCAAAATAAAAATATTACATTGTTCTTGAATTAAATTGTTCGTGTGGAAGAAATATAGAGATGGAATTTTCTGAAGAAAATGTAGAGAGTGAAGAAGAAATTTAGGGAGAGAATTTTCATTTTCCGAGAGAAAATTCCCAGTATGAAAGAAAAAAAAGGAAAAACAAAATCAAGTTAAAAATTAATTTGATAATGGGCGCAAAAGAGAGGGAAGGTATAAAAAGACCATTATGCCCTTTATCTGTTAACTTAACAAAATTTTTCTTAACGGCAGGGTTTTTTCATACTTTCAGAAAACTGCTGTGTCATTTGATATTCTCCAATCTCTCTTGGAGGCAAATGATATTCAAAAGTCTGTTTTACCCTTCTCTTTTGCCCTTCCCATCACTAGCCAACTTAAATCAATATCTTAAATCCTTTATTCCTTAAATCCACAAAATCAACCTTGAACTTATCATTTTACTTTTCACGGTTACACATTTGCATAACAAAACGAAACAAAGATCTAACATAAAAATTAGAAAAAAGATATTTCAATTAAAAAAATGAATTTGGTTAAGATAAATGAATTTAATAAAATATACAAAGTTAAATGTTGATTTAAAGCAATTTTTTGAAGTCAAATGTTTTGAAATTTTTATTATGAATAAACAAAGGTTAAAAATTTACAAAAGTCTTAAAATGATTATAATTAAGTCAAAATCAGAATAACGATATTTTGGTAATAAGTTTTTTTCTCCAAAATAATTAAAATTAAATTGATAAATGAATAATAAATTATGTAAAAACTATTCTAGTATTTTAATAGTTTTTAAATGATTTATAAAAATAATGAGGAATAAAAAATGATGGGAGGGGTAAAATTGACTTTTGAATTTAAATTTTGATAAAAATCCTAACATATTATTAACAACACCGATGTTTTTAGTTCTTCTTTAACAAAACAAATGAGTATAATACTAATCAATCTCACAAGTGTATATGAAATAAACCTTTATTTATCAAAAAGTGATTGCTGTATATAAGATAAAACAATACTATGGCCTATCTTTAATATTTCACAACTGTAAAAAAGGATTTCAAAAACCTAAACTTTAAATTACAGGGGTTTTAATTTTTTTCATAGCTTATGATGTCATAAACCCTCTTCTCCCTCTTCAAGTATATGGTCATGCTATCCAAACATTCCAAAAGCATTTACTAACAACATATGAGAATAATTTTGATACAATATATACAAGTTTCTAAAATTTAATAATTATTCGCGCAACAATCAAATAATTCTCACAGCTAATCCATCTGTATATATATTTATTGACTATTGTCCAATTTATATGCCGGGATATTCATCACAATATGATGATTATAGGAATGTATATGAAAGTAAAAATAAAATAAAATAAGAGGAAAGGAAATCAAAGAGAATGTAACTGCTTTATATATTACAACTACACTGAAAGCAGAGGTAGCAATCCAATGTCAGATAATAAAGGTTAAACTNATAAATGTTAACTTATGGGATGTTAGTGATGAGTTTTTGAAAATCTAGGAGTATTGTTTGATTAAATCTACATAAGCTAGCATATATCCATTTATTAATGAAAATATAGGGGTGGTTCGTGATAATCTTCCCTTTTTTATGAACCCAAATGGAATTTAAAGAAGCTTAACTGATCAACTTAGAGAAGTTCAGTTGATGATAATTAGTCAAGAAATGCAATTATAAATTTATAACTTTAGCTTTAGCTTTTGGCTGTTTGAGTGAGAATTATTGCAAGAGTAATGCTAAAGTTATCGAAAAAAACGTATCAAAAGGAAAGTATAAAATTTATACATCGAATAATGTAATTAAGATTAATATTAATTCATAATTAATCGATGATTAAGATTATGTCATGCTACTCGATGTTTAAATTGGTGCGTTGTTTTCAGTTACTGTATTAGTGGAGCCAATATATACTTTTATAAAAGCTGCAGAAGTCTGCCTTGTTTCATCATCTCCAATAACTAATACTTTAAAATCAATGAGTTTATTATCTTTTCTCTTTATTGTCGGAAGAGTGAGTCCTGATTGAATGATTGAGGGGCCTTAGTTTCCACTTTCCACGTTTCTCGCAACGCATTAAATGATTAAAATCTATGCTAGCTTAACATTAAAGGATTATTTCTTTAAAATTCAGTAGCTTCATTAAACTCAAAAACGATTTCCCAAAGTTGCAAATTCACAATGGGCTTCGGACGATTCAATTCAACTTTCTTTTATGTGGGTGTTGTTAGGCTTGGGCCATAATTAGATGGGCTTGAAGGGTCATTGGCCTGGGTTAATATAGGTGTTGGGCTCGGTGGGTCAATGGTCTGAGATTTTTTTGTTCTTTTTATTAGAAATTTTTTATTGACTGATTTTAGATTTGACTTCAACGTAGATAAATATAAATTCAATTTGAAAAATATATATAGGAGGATCTTAAGATAGATTTTTTTATCAGATTTCAAAAGTACAGCAGAGATTGAAGTTTTTTATGTCTCGCATTTCCCTTTAGAGTGCAAAGTCATTCTAAAAAAGGGAAGCACCAGAAAAGCTTGCAAAAACTGCAGTTGCGGAAGGGCCGGGGCAGATGAGAAAGTAGAGAAGTTAGGTCTGACTATGGATCAACTGGACAATCCTCAGTCTAGCATGTGGAAATTTATGCCTTCTAAACTTTGGTTTAATAACTGATTGTCCTATCTTCCCTTGGTGCTTAGATTTAAGAGTTTAAATATATATATATGCTATCAATGCAAGTGTCTTATACTTCTGGAAAACAAGAAGGTAGAAACCAAGATAATAAACAAATTACTTCTATGATGGCCTCAACATAATGAGTCTTGTTTTAGTAGCTTGTGTCTGATCAAATCATTCTCTTCGACTGATTATACACTTCACAGTGTGGATTAGGGGATGCTTTTCGATGCAGCACATGCCCTTACAAGGGTCTTCCGCCATTCAAACTGGGAGAGAAGGTATGGAAAATATTTAAGTGCTCTGTTTTCTTCTCTTTTTCTCCTGCTTGTTTTATGAAATGGGAGTCAACGTATCAATGCAGGTATCGCTCTCTAGCAACTTACTTGCGGCAGACTTTTTAAATACGAAGTTGTGTGTGGTTTTTCGCATCTTGTGTTTGTGTGGTTTTGCGTTGTTGCTTTCAACCATCCTTTGTATGAATGACATGGCAACTTCTTGTTGAATTACTATTTAAATTTGAAAAGAATTTGCATGCCAGTATACATATATATGTGCATATAGTGTAGACAATTGTACAGACCAAAAGCTTAGTCAGTGGTTTTGTCTGCACTTAATTAAGTTTGGATGGTCCAATCTTTCTCTACGTTTTTGCGATGTACACCATGAAACTATAGTCAAATATGTATGTCTTTACATCGCTTGTAAAGAAATTATAATCAATAGTTTTTATATTAATATACTTAAATAAAAATTTTATTACCTCAAATCATTTTAATTTTCTGTTAAATGTTTATCACTTTATACTGTAACTGCTTTTTCTTCCATATTGTTCACCTCTTTATAAGACTTTTTCTCATTCAATCCCTAAATTTCAAATAATAATTGAGGCATTAACAACAACTAATTAAGAAGCAATTTTAAAATATTGGATTTGGTGGAATGGTTTTTATCCTCATTTCACCGGTACATGTAATTGTCGTGACTAATCTGACTTTTTCAACTATTTATAGCCAAAATTTGAGTCGTTGTGCCAAATTTCTAGCAGTTGTAAAGCAATAGATATGGCCAAACTGGCCATCAACGTAGATCTGATTGGTTTGTTATCTCATTTCACCGGCTATTTAGATTGTCCACGTCAATTTTGGCGACCTTGATATATCAATGATTTTTAACTTTATTTTGTAATTTTGTTCATGTATAACTTTTTAGTTTACATTTTACAACTCGAAAATCTAATGACCCAATGCATAATAATGATACAACTTTCTCGATGTGTGAATCTATTCCCACCAGATCTTTCCAATGACTTGAGGGCGATCTATAATTCAATTTCTTCAAAACATCTTTGACAGTTTCCTCTACTAGTTTGGAATCAGGCCTACCATACGTGAACCAGAAGAGAAATATTATGTTAAAGTTAACATAGCATAACATAAGCAAATAATATAATATAGAAACAAGTACTATAAAAATATATATTTGAGATTTGTCATCACAACTAAAACTATACCATTGTTTCTATAAAAGGAATACATAAATAAAATACTTTAGTATATTGAAATCAAAAGTTGAACTTACCTAATCATCATTGAATCCCATCCGGATAGATTAGATGCTTCAGTCAAAGCATCCTTCCACCTCTGAATTTTTTCCTTCAACTCCTTGAAACATTTTTCGTGTATGACAAAAGCATTCTCAAAACTTCCGGTTTGCTTCCGCACATCTGATGGATTTACATGGTAGAAAATCGGTATAACCATTTGGCCATTCATATTCTTGCATTCAATAATCTTTGCAAGTTCATCCAAGCACCATTTGGAATCAGCATAGTCTTTTGACAAAATAATGATTGAAATCTTTGATTCTTCAATTGCTTTCAAGAGTACGGGTGAAATTTCATCTCCCCTCTTAAGTCCATCATAATCAATGAATGTCTTGATTTGTTTTCGACATAGAGCAGCATAGAGATGGCTTGTAAAGTTATCTCGAGTATCCTCACCCCTAAAACTAAGGAAGACATCATATTTGGCTTGTGAGTTAATCGAAGAAGAAGATGGCAAAGCCATGGATGAACAATATGAAATAATAAAGAGGCAAAAGAAGATAGAATTCTCGAGAAGATGTAGTGACTATACTGTGTTAAATGCTTTAGTATACAGATCAAAAGTTGTCTGCTGCATACTTACTACCTGTAAGTCTTTCTTTTACTTTTCTTCTGATGAGTTGGTAAAAGCATAGATATTTATCACTCTTCAATTATTGATGCCCTCTCTTACTTTCCTTCTGGTCCGTTAATTGGAAAACGCATAGGATCCTATTCCTTCAATTATTGATAAGCATTTATGTTAAAGGTTCTCATTTCATTAGACTATGAACTTACCATGCGTAGCATGTTACTAATGGTAACATGGCTAAATGAGTAACTGACCAAGTTAAAAGAATAAACATAAGCATATATAGTTAGTTGAATTTTCTTCTTCAAATTTATCTCTTGGAAAACATAATTTCCTTAATATTAAATAAAAAATAACATCACACATCGCAAATGGCATCACACACAAAATTTTCAACCCTAGTTATATATTATCTTATGTCATTTTATCATATAATTCATATCACTAATTACTAGAATTTTCTATACTAGAGGAATAGCAAATAAAAATTTATACAAAGAGACAATAAATACTATGTTTCAAGGATAAATTCTTTGAATTTGGTTTTTCATATAACAATTAACATGTCAATTAATTAGTTCTACGGAGAGTAATGCTAATAAAAAGAATATGAAGAGAAAATTGAATTATAGTTATGGAATAATATGTTAATCAAGGTTTATTGTTTTTATTTTATGTCAAATTAAAAGAATTAGATGTTATAAGATCGTGTAACGGAAAAAATCGAGATTGATAAGTAATAATATAAATCATATAAAGAGATATAATATTTAATATGGTTCGATACAACTCTTCTACATCCACAGATGAGAAAGAAATCCATTGTAGTTATGTCAATAAGGATATACAAAAATACCCACACGATAATCTAGTACATAATTAACAAAGCACGGATATGCATAAGTAAACCCATCATAAATCTTATACATAATTAACAACGAAAATTTAATCCCATTGTCTACACTCAACCGATGGATCCATGGTGTTTAACCATCCCTTTGCAATCACATACTTTGTGTAACCCAATTATTCGTTCATCACCTTAAATTAGTTCTCACCATATTTATATTTATAAGTAATACATGAGATATTATATTCCTAAATTTTATTTTATTCCTAATAAGAATCTTATTTTATTTTTAATAAGACTCTCATACTTTTATTCATATTCACAATCATATTTCTTTTTTAAATAGTTTTCCGAAAGACAAGCAATTTTACATAAAAATAAATAAAAAAACAAGCTGTAATTTACCAATATTAGAAATAAAACTTTTAAAGATTAATAGTAATTCTGTTGTGAAATATAAACTTAAATAATATATAAATGCATATAGATATGATATAAAATTTGAGAAGCTGTGAAAAAAGAAAAAAGAAAAAAAGAAATTAAGCTTATTAAGGCAAGCGTAATTGTACTACAATACTATAATTAAACAAATCGAATAATGCTTTATGTACAAATTTATTTTACAAACTCTCTTATGTGTTTTGGAAATAAATAAATGACTTTAAATTAAAGAGAAATTAAATAAATTAAAGGAATCTATATGTCAAATATGTATGGTCTTTACATCCGTTTGTAAAGAATATATTATATCAATAGTTTGTATATGTAATATTACTTAAATAAAAATTTTATTACCTCAAATCATTTTAATTTTTCTGTTAAATGTTTATCACTTTATACATGTAACTGCTTTTTCTTCCATATTGTTCACCTCTTTATAAGACTTTTTCTCATTCAATCCCTAAATTTCAAATAATAATTGAGGCATTAAAACAACAACTAATTAAGAAGCAATTTTAAAATATATGGATTTGGCTGGAATGGTTTTTTATCCTCATTTCACCAGGTACATGTAGATTGTCATGTACTAATCTGACATTTTTCAACCAGATTTATAGCCAAAATTTGACCGTCGTTGATAGCCAAATTTCTAGCAGTTGTCAATAGCCAAATAGATATGGCCAAAACTGGCCATTAACGGCCAGATCTTTATCCGTAGATCTGACTGTTTGTTATCCTCATTTCACCGGCTACCTTTAGATTGTCTCACGTCGATTTTGGCGACCTTGATAATATCAATGGATTTTTAACTTTTATTTTGTAATTTTGTTCATGTATAACTTTTTAGTTTAAAATTTTATATATAGGATTTACACAAAGAAAAAAAAAAGACAATTTTAACCTTAGGTGGTAAATTGAAGTTTGATAAATGTTAACTTATGGGATGTTAGTGATGAGTTTTTGAAAATCTAGGAGTATTGTTTGATTAAATCTACATAAGCTAGCATATATCCATTTATTAATGAAAATATAGGGGGGGTTGGTGATAATCTCCCGTTTTTTATGAACCCAAATGGAATTTAAAGAAGCTTAACTGATCAACTTAGAGAAGTTCAGTTGATGATAATTAGTCAAGAACTGCAATTATAAATTTATAACTTTAGCTTTAGCTTTTGGCTCTTTGGGCGAGAATTATTGCAATGGTGGAACCAATATATACTTCTATAAAAGTAGCGGAAGTCTGCCTTGTTTCATCATCTCCAATAAATAATTCTTTAAAATCAATGAGTTTATTATCTTTTTCTCTTTATTGTCGGAAGGGTGAGTCCTGATTGAATGATGGAGGGGCCTTAGTTTCCACTTTCCACGTTTCTCGCAACGCATTAAATAATTAAATTCTATGCTAGGTTAACATTAAAGGATTATTTCTTTAAAATTCAGTAGCTCCATTAAACTCAAAAACGATTTCCCAAAGTTGCAAATTCAGAATGGGCTTGGGACGATTCAGTTCAACTTTCTTTTATGTGAGTGTTGTTAGGCTTGGGCCATGCTTAGATGGGCTTGAAGGGTCATTGGTCTGGGTTAATATGGGTTTTGGGCTCGGTGGGTCACTGGTCTGAGATTTTTTTGTTCTTTTTATTAGAAATTTGTTATTGACCGATGTTAGATTTGATTTCAACGTAGATAAATATAAATTCAATTAAAAAAATATATATATAGAAGGAACTTAAGATATGTATATATATTTTTTTAATCAGATTTCAAAAGTGCAGGAGAGATTGAAGTTTTTTATGTCTCGCATTTCCCTTTAGAGCGCAGAGTCATTCTAAAAAAGGGAAACACAAGGGAAGCTTGCGAAAACTACACTTGCGGAAGGGTCGGGGCAGAGGAGAAAGTAAAGAAGTTAGATCTGACTATGGATCAGCTGGACAATCCTCAGTCTAGCATGTGGAAATGTATGCCCTCTAAACTTTGGTTTAATAACTGATTGTCCTGGCTCCCTTGGTGCTTAGATTTAAGAGTTTAAGTATATATATGCTATCAATGCAAGTGTCAAACTTCTGGAAAACAAGAAGGAAGAAACTGCAAGATACTAAACAAATTTCCAAAATAGCCAATTACTTCTATGATGGCCTCAACATAATGAGTCTTGTTTTAGTAGCTTGTGTTTGATCAATTGATGCTCTTCGATTGATTATACACTTTGCAGTGTAGATCAGAGGATGCTTTTCGATGCAGTGCATGCCCTTACAAGGGTCTTCCGCCATTCAAACTGGGAGACAAGGTATGGAAAATATTTAAGTGCTCTTTTTTTTTTTCTCTCTCTCTTTTTCTCCTGCTTGATTTATGAAATGGGAGTCAATGTATCAATGCAGGTATCGGCGTATCGCTCTCTAGCAACTTTCTTGCGGCAGACTTTTAAATACGAAGTAGTGGGTGGTTCTTAGCATCTTATGCATATAACAATAGGCACAAGCCGCACAACTAATGTAAGGTAATAATTTTGAGTATTTTGATTGCAGTACCTTCATTTTGCGTCATAGCTTTCAGCCACAAAACAACTAATCAAAGTTTAGGATTGATCAAATAACTTTACAGTTGCAATACATATATAATAGTAATAGAGACAATCACTGATCCACAACTCTTCAAGAGATGTGAGATTTTGATAAACCCTAATGAGATAGATATTTCGGGTTGGGAAATCTAAAAATTATTGGTTCAACTAAAGAGACAGGCAGCTTCCTTCCCCTCTTATCCCAAATACGCATCAAATTTTAACAATTTTCGACCAAGAGGGTCTTAGAGATGAAGGAAATTGGCCTCTTACAATGAATATTACAACCATCGATTTCTAATTACTGATTGTGTGAAATTTTGTGCTTCAACACCTCGTGTAAGGATGTTAGGCATTACATTTGCTAGTTTCAACTTTGCTGAGGATGGAGAGAAAACCATCTGAAAAGGATATAAGATTTGGAAGCTCTGCCATTTATAGCTCTTTAAGGGAGTTGAAGCTATGGAAATCCTGATGTGGCCTCATAAGACAATTCTGTAAGGGAGAAGAAGAGCAACAATCCACCTGACCGGATGATAAGAATACTTTGATAGCTGCTCAGTGGCTAAGAATTTAGGCGATTGTTAGAATTGAAAACAGTTAAAAATTCTAACGCAGAAAATGAAAAATTCGCTGCAGAAAAAGGCGTAGAAGAAACAAGACTTCCAAAGGAAAAAAAATACCTCTAAAATCACAACTTCCTTGTAGTGTCCACATCAGTAACCTGGAATATTAGCAAAAAACTGCAAACAATATCTACAGGCTTGCAAATCATAGCCTTTGGAAAAGGCTTCAACATCAACACCACTTGAAAAATTTCATAAAGCTGTGCGAAGCCTTTTGCAACTATAGGAATCCAGTTTAGTTTTCTCATATGGATATTTGTTGTTATCCGTCTAAGTATACCAAATTAGTAGCTTGTGTTTGATCAATCGATGCTCTTCGACTGATTATACACTTTACAGTGTGGATTAGGGGATGCTTTTTGATGCAGCACATGCCCTTACAAGGTCTTCCACCATTCAAACTGGGAGGGAAGGTATGGAAAATATTTAAGTGCTCTGTTTTTTTTTTCCTGCTTGTTTTATGAAATGAAAGTCAATGAATCAATGCAGGTATCGCTCTCTAGCAACTTTCTTGCGGTAGACTTTTAAATACGAAGTTGTGGGTGGTTTTTCGCATCTTATGTTTGTGGGTTATGGATACATTAACAATAGGCACAGCTAATGTAGGCTTTTTTGCTGCTGGTGTTAGCATCAGCGGCTAGTTTGCCTTCTGGCATCTCACCCACACCAACGTTGTTGCCACATGGGCCTTTTTTTGCTGCTGGTGCTAGCATCAGCGGCTAATTTACCTTCTGGTGGTGTTACTGGAAGCTTTACTCACACTGGATTCCTGTGACACTGCTTATATATATTTTTTAATTTCTTTAAATATTAGTGTAGGTAATTATGTCTTTTAATCATTTTGAAAAAATCAGTATTTTCTGTGTTTTTTCAAACTTGTGTGGCTTTATCAGATTAGCATAATCTATATCATTTATTATTAGTAAGAACTGAAAATTAAACCATTGTTGGTCTATGAACTAATTTAAGTTCAGGCCCCCTCCCATTGCATGTGCATGACGTTTACAATTTATACTAAAGATTAACAATAGGATACATTAACAATAGGCACAGCTAATGTAAGGTAATAGTTTTGAGTATTTTGATTGCAGGACATTCATTTTGCTTTGTAGCTTTCAGCCACAAGACAACTTATACAGACAATCACTGATCCACAACTGTTTAAGAGAGGTGAGATTTTGATAAANTATACATTTATATTATTATCAATATCAATTCAACAGTGTTTATAATTTAGTATAATTATACATCATATATGAAATAGTATGATGAACTATACAATCATATCTATTCTACTCTAGTGTAATACTGATATTAATAGCAAATGTGGTAAAGAAAATAAGAAGATTTTGTGAATGAGTACGTACCATCTCTTTTTGTACCTTGTTTAAATTTGGTGTGCTTAAACTTCCATTAGTAAAGATCTCCAATTTTGGACATTCTGTCACAGTTACTTCTTCCAAGCATGGGAATTTGAAGCCACAAGTTGTTGAGCAAAAGCATGTGAGGCTTGATAAATAAAGAAGCTCCAAAGTTTTCAATTGGCAAAAGACGATCTCTTCTTCTATCTGGTCAAATTCACTTGGTATTACTTTCCTTAATAACTCGCATTTTTCTATTGTCATTTTTGTGAGTTGGACAAGAGATTTGACAATTGAGCATGTAAATATGTTTATCAATCCATTGCAATCGTATACATCCAGAGTCGTAAGATTTGTGAAAGATAATGAGGATATCCATAAGTGTGTCAAATCATGATATCTCCATATTCTCATGTCTCTAAGATATGGAAGAAATGGATTCACTAGAGAATCTTCTTTCCTAGTGTCTCTTTCATATAGGAATAGATCTTTGGACCTACTATCATGTAGAGTAAGAATTTCCAAACTGTATAACCTTTTGAGGAAGCCATAGAAAAATGGAATTGATTCATCATTTAATTCACCCAGCTCAAGTTCTTTTAGTTTGCAAAATCCCTCCAATGGTCTTTTAGTTTGAAGTCTAAAGGCATCAACATTTAAACTCTAATTCAAAATGGATGAACAAGCAAGAAGGTTTTTATGAGCATATGGTAAACGCATATAATAAGATTTTTACATACGGTATCAGTGTCATGTTATTGACCAACAAGAAGTCAGTTCCTTTGATTAATTTTTAGCAAGCAAAACTATGTGACCAATTTTTTTTGTATAAAAAAAAACTAATTATATTAGGAAGAGATAAATTTGAAAAAGAAATTTGTAATCAGTACAAAATTGGTGAAATTTTTAACTTCCCCAATTAATTAAATTAATTATATATTTTAAATAAATATACTTTAAACAATAAAAAATACATAAGTTAACAAAAATGAACTTCTTAATTCACAAAAATCAATAATATCTAACCAACAAACAAGACCAACCAATTAGTTTACTGCCATTCGCTTTGAAAAGGGAAAAAAACTTCAGTTGATGACTATCTTTTATAGGCAAGAAGGTTATTAAAGGAATATGGAAATAATTAGCAGCAATACCATAGAATTTGTATCATGAACATGTCATATTAATCTAAACGATTATTTTACATTTTATAAAAAGTATAGATAAGTTCATACCTTTTCAAGGGAAGGGGCCCCATCTACTTCCTCCTTGGCAACAATTTCCTCCAACCCACAAGAGGAAATCCAAAGCTCTTTTAAGTTGCAAAAGACTAGTGGCTATGGAAACTGGAAACAAACTTTTCATATTCCAACAGTTAATGTTTCTAGATTGTGAAGCGTAAGCAGTCCTTGAGTAGAATTAGAAGGAACAATAGTCAACAACTTTTCACAGTATTCGACTCTCACTTCTTTTAGCTTGGAAAAGGAATATTTACGGAGTTGGTTGTGCCATATCAATTGCAAGTTATCCAAGTCTAAGAGTATCATTTTCTCCAAGCTTGGAAAAGCAACCTACAAAAAACATCTCCTCATGTTAATGTTTTGGTAATGATAAAGATAATGATAATAAAATAATAATTTGAGACCATTAGACAATAAAAACATATCAAACAGATTTGGTCTTTTTCTTAAAAGAAAAAATGAAAACAAAAGAAATGTGTTATAAGTGAATTTCTACTAATTAATAACAGATAAAAATATTTTAAAATTCTAAAATTTTGAGACCAATAGACAACATAAAATTTCAATTATTAGAAATAATTTCACCTTTTCGTTGAAGAGGGGATTTATATTAGTAATATATTTTTCCAAGCCCACTTCATCAGGTTCCTTTCTTAGCGTGTCTACACCAAAAGAATTTTGAAAGAATATCTCCAAATTAGAGCAACTCTCAATGTGAAGTTCATTCAAGGCGGGGAATTCAATTGAATTTCCAGTGCCAAATCTTGTGAGTTTTGGAAGAGCCGCCAGCTTTAGGTAGAATAGTTTTTGAAAACTCATATCAATTATCTTATCTTCTCCTTCTAACCCTTCTGAGTCAAATATTACTGCTTCCATCGACTTACAGTTGCATATCACAAGGTTTTTGAGTTGCATGAGACTTTTGACCATGGAGGATGAAAAGATAGACTTCAAACCATTACAATCCTCCAAAGTTAAGCTTTTTAAGCATTGCATATAGGAAGACATTGGTTGAGGTTGATCAAACCATATGTTCTCAATATTAATCGAGGACAGGTTCAAGTTCTCCAATCTTGGCAACACAACCTACGAAACATCTCATCCATAAACCTAGAACATTAAAGAACCCAAAATAAAAAAACGAGAAAAGAAAATGCAAAAACAACCCTTCAAGCCAAAACTTATGAATTGTGGCAGGCATTGTAGTACAGGGAATGCAATTGTTTAAACTCAACCTTACGATTCCTTTCGTTTCATCAATATGGTTTGCACTTTCTTGACCAAAAATCTCCTTTAGTTCCTGCATCAGTACTTCGATTTCTTGTATTTGAGAGATTTCCGGCCATAGAGGATGAGAAGAGATACCCAACATGTCCCACTTTTCTACTTTATGACTGTTAATTTGCTGAAAGACTTCGCGTCTTGACTAGGCTGCAACATATTTTCTCCATATACTTAGATTACTAAAACAATGATTCTAAGATTGGAAAGCAATCATTAGAAGGAACGCATCCCATTGAGTTGACAATATACAAAATTTCAGAACATTTTGTACGAGAGCTGCTTTAATTGTGGGAACCTTCTCTGTCAAGTTCCCAAAGTATATCCTTACACCATCTAGCTGATCTAGATGGAGATATGTTAGCTTTCTCCAGCAAAATTTCAACCCCATACCTCAAATGAGAATTTCATTGCACTTGAGTCTCAATGTTCTCGAGGTTTCATAGTCACCAGACCACTCCCATCCATCTCCAATATGTATTCATACTTATCTAATTCTCAGGGATAAAGTCTGCTTGTATAACCTGCAGATTCGGGATATGTATCGTAAGAGTTCAGTTTGACGCAACTCTTCAACTCAGCACAGACTAGCGTTATTTGTCCTTCAACTCCCAGCGATCAAAGCTATTACATAAAATAGCTGTTCTAATAGACAAGCGGCTATGACATTTGTGTGTGATTACTTTAAGCTTTGGACAATTGATCAATAGTAATAGCTTTAGTTGCGACATTGTTTAAAAACTTTCAGGCAACTGTCAAAACCACAATCTTCAAAACCAGAATCTCTAAATTTCTTAGCTCTCCTAATTGTTATATCTCCTAAAGTGCAATTGCGCGACCCAATGTTTGAAGGTTTGTTAGGCAAAGAAGGACAGGGTAGTGGTAATAATGAACTTCTTCAAATCTAGAAATTTGAGTTCCATCATCCCTTGAAAAGTGGTTTGGGATTGTGAAAAACGATCTTTTCCAAGACGCAAATAAATACTGGAGGTTCGAAAACTTTACCCTTTCGGAAGCCCACAATGTCTCCATGATGCAAACAAATTGCAATCGAATCTTTGTACATTTCCTTCACGAACACTCTTTAGAGCCATTGGACATCTTGATATAAACATACGTTTCTCTTTGGCATTGATGCAACAACAAATGAGTGATGTCATGCATTTGACTGTCTCATTATTGTTACCTTTCAACAACAAACACGAAGCTTCGAGATAATCAATCAGCGACTTGATTCTATTCATCTATCGTTATCGTTAAACCCTTGGAACAGCCCAACCCCATACCACATGCCAGAAGGCAAATGAATCTGTATCACGACGCACATTAGAAAGAGCACAAAGTAGAAGCAGTGATTTTGCTTCTTCACTGTTCAACATGGTAACCAATTCAATAGTTGAGTATAAAGTGTTATCCATTTCTGAACACACTTGGATTAGAATTTTCTAACTGACGTAATGCATCCCTCCGATAGAATCACTCTTACCTTTCAAAGCATTTGCAATTAGTTAATTGCAAGTGGTAAACCTGCACATTTTTCAATTATTTCACTGCTATATCACTTTATTGTTAAATCACCAACAATGTTCCCAAACAATTTCTTGCTCATCACACCCAAGGGCTCAACAGATACATTCGTCTGAGTATTCATTTGTTTTATACAACTTGGTTCTAGCTGTTAACTATTGTGCATCTCACTTGCTCATCTTCTTCTTTTCTTGTCTTGCTGGATGGTACCTTTATCATCATAGCTAAAAGAATCCCAACAACCTTCAAGTCAAGCTTCTTCCAGATATATTCTACAATTACAATGATCTTGCTTTCTTCAACCTATAACGTAATTGATCAGCTCTTCCAGATAGACTTCCTGGTCTCTAAATACCATGCCCATTGACCAGCAATGTCGGCTTGAATTTGTTTAAATCCGGATTTTGTTTTACCTCAGCAAAGACCACCTCATCAATAATCTTCCTTTGCTTCCAAGCAACTTTTCTGACCAGTGTAGTTTACCCACACACCCATCCCGTACACTCCAATCATGTTACAGAATCCTTCAATGCCTCCATATACGTTGAAATTGGACTCTCTGGAGTGAAAGTGCTCGTACTCCTCACCGACAAATATGTCCGTCCTCTGTAGAATAACGGGTGGGAAACTCTAATGAATTTTCCTTTTTCCAAGAGCTTGGCGCCATCCTTTGCCACCGCTCTGCACCTTGCTGAGCCTGTATCGTTTCATCAAATCAGGCACCAGCCCTTTGAACAACAGCGCCTCTTTCTTTACCTTCATCATCACGAGCTTACTTCACGTTCCATGAAACCTTCCACCCCTCAGCCAGTCTTTAACTTCATGTAAATCTCTTCCCCTTGTCTTTCACCAACGTCAACATCTGTTCCACATCTCGTTTTCGACTCTGACTCTTTAACTTGTTCCTTTGCCTTCTCCATATACTTCTGGTACTTGACACATAGGAAATCATTCGACAAATGAAATCATACACAGTCTCTGTACTCTTTTCTGCAGCTTGGAACCAGCAGCAGTAGCTATTTCAGCCATTACTTTTTTTTTTCTTTTCTTTTTTTTTGGTTTAACAAGGAAAGCCACTGACAAACGCTACTTAGGAGGACAAGAAAAAAAAACTAAAAAAGAGATATACTGATATATGTTTATGAGATCAAAAAAATTCTAAAACTAATGTTTAAAAAAAAGGCAGATACCAAAATATGGGAATAAGATAAAAAGGATTAAGAAAGTTGAAAACAATGTTTGATACTGGATGTAAAGCAAAGCTAATAATATAACAGCAGAAACAAGCTGAAAAGAAAACGATCGAAATAATAAGCAAGAAAGATGGGAAAAAAAATACAGACAAGAGAACTACTAGAATATGAGAAAAGTAAGATCAGAAAAGCCGAAACTAATGTGTTTTATAGAAAAAGCTCAATAACCAAAAAACTTTTTTTTTTGTTTTTGTTTGTTTGAAGACAGTAATGTCCTGGATGAACAAGGCTAACAAAATGAAAGAAAATTAATAATAGTTGAGTACTCAAAGGAATTGGTTTTGGAAGTTTAAGGAATGCACCTCAATCGCTATATCTTGTTAGAGCTGTGTTCACTGTTCAAGACCAGAGTGTATGTTTGCTTTCTTTCTAGTAGTAGGACCAACAAGAAGGATATACTCAACACTCAAAACTTTTTTCCACTCTCTTCTACCAATATTTTATTAAATATATATTTTTCTTCTCATGTTTATTAAGATATCTAATGCATTTTTTTAAAGATATTATGTCATAAAATAATATTTATTTATTATTTAAGACTAAAGTTTTCTTTTAAACCACTCTTTCTATCTTAAAATACAAATGTATAAAAAATCAACGCATAAATTACTCAACTTAAACTTTAAACTAAACATTCTTCAAAATGTTGGAATTTACAATATGACTAAGTTAAAAAACTGATCAAAGACTTTTCACATATTTTTCAGATCATTGTCTGTCAATGTTTACACATGTTTTCATACACACAAAAGACGCGTGACACAGATCTGACCGTCACAATTAGGCACAACACCTACGAGGTTTAAAATTAAAATTAAAGAGAATAAATTGCAAGGTGTAGTGCACTATCTTGGAAAACGGTAATGACATGTGAAGGCACTTAGGATTTCGAAATGGCATCATTTATTTTATTGATTTCTCCTGTTAAGCACTTATAGATGTCTATAATATAGTTTAAAACTTGTGAAAGGCTGAAAGCACACCGTTAAGCTTATTGAAATGTATATTATATGATAGTTCGATATGTGAAACTGTTTAGCACGCGCTGTATATATATATATATATAACAGTAACGTTAATTTCAAAATGATACATGTGCAATGTGCAATAAGGTTCCAAGTTGATATAGAGGCTGTCAAAATCAGCATGAGACAATCTACATGTACCCTGTGAAATTGCCATTATTTTATGGCATATGGCTAAAACACGTATGACAAATGCACTTGTTAATTATGTATGTAGGAGTGAAGTAAGTCCTACAACAAATATTACTCTAAATATGTTTCAAGGCCTACTTTAGAAATGATCTAAAGTCATACACTTTATTTACAAATGTCTCGTTGATAATTTGAAATATAAACGCTTTTGCTGCTTCTTTTAAAGTCTAGTCAAATCAAATCAATAATGAAAAATGATACACTTATCTAAAATAATACACCGAATTCACACACCAATAGAAATGGCATCATTTTAATTGTCCATTAATTATGAAATTTTTTTTTTTAAGAAAAACAGATGGTGCCATGTATGTTGATATGTAAATTCGATATATTTTTTCGATAACTATAACATTGCTCATCAATAATTTGCTTAGAGTTTGCTAAAATTAATGGTCATATTAGTTAAATTAAACTCCGACAAAACACATACTAATAGCTTTACGATATTAAACATATGCTCAATGCAAAGATTTTAATTAAATTAAATTGAAATGCATTTTTTCTGTCATATGGCAAGCCCTATTATGAAAACAGAACATCATTAAAACCGCAAACTGCAAAGCCACTCAAAATTTTGTTTATTAAGAGAGTAAAGTAATATTTTAAAATCTGTGTTCAAATTTTGGCAAACGGCTTATTTTCTGTTGCACCTGATTGACTACGTTCTCATAATCTTCAATTTTTCCCAAATCACTTTTTGATTAAGCAACGAATGTTAAGTAAATTACTTCTGATTCTACCACATTTCTTCTTGCTTCAGTTTTTCTTTGACACTACAATAACAAAATTACCATATAAAGCTTTACTGAACTCATAAAAATTACTGCACTTAATAATTCTTCTAAGAAAAATCGTGCTTCAAAAATCAAGATTCAAACCATCGGTCACCAAATGTAGGAAGCTTGAATACTTTATTTCATTTTACCAAGCACAGACTTGCTTATGTTTAATATCTTCAACAAGAATTAATATTTTATAACATGAAAATAGACCAGATACTCGATGCTGAAAGTGCAAATAATTAATGCACTAGAACAGATATTCACAAACAGCATATTGCAAAACGTACTTGAGAAATCAGAATGCATAAAACAAATCCAGGCATTAAAGCAACTGGATGAAGGTGCAATCAAGGGAACGTTCATTAGTCTTATTCCAGCTGTGCATTCGAAGACTGACCATAATCTTCCTTCCAAGTCTACACATTCTGTAATCATAAACATGGCATATTAAATTCACATAATGGAAGAAATACTGGTAACATACAATTTTTGGTTCATTATTTAACATCAAAATCAAAATCAAAATTGATGAATAAGCAAGTAGGTTTTAATGTCCACTCATCAACAAGTTCCAAAAGGTTATAAATAATTCTAGTAAACTTTTCATCTTTGCATTATAGTGCCTTTGGAGCCAATCAAGTAAGACCCAAAGCAGAAAGAGAAAAACTTTTATTCTCAAGAAATTGTTTTGAACACGATATTGAGGCAATTCTTGGATTATGAAATGCAAAATCTCATTCCTCATTTTCATTTCAAAAAAAGAATTTTTCAAAATTAACTTAGTAAAAAATATTCAAATAGTATCTTGCATTTCAAACTTGCTTAGGAATAGCTAATAAATCACAACAAAAATACCTGAAAATATAAAGTAAGCAACAATGCCTCTAATTTAGAGAGTGCGAAATTATAAAGCAAATAAATCACAACAGAAATACCTGAAAGTTATTTGCATCTCTCTTCTGGCGATACAACAATTGGTCACTATATTTCCTATCAGATTATTTTTTGGCTGTAGAGAATCCCTCCAAAATATTTTCAAAGAGACAAAGAACATGTTTAGTACTTGGAAAGAAAAAAATATATATAGCAAAAAAAAATAAAAAATATCAATGTATGGCTTTGTGTAGACATAAGAACAATGGGCAGGCTTTTGATATGGTGTATCATGTGTCACCACCAAAAACCAAATGTTGCTCTAATGTTTATATTTCTGTCAAAGAATTTTTAAGCTGGCATTTCGTGCAACAGGGTTAAAAATTGAAGGCGGCATAGGTGAAAGCGCTTAATGTATCTCTGTACAACCATGTTATGCATCCATAAAAAGAAGAGTGAGTTGCACAACTCACATGAGCAAATTTACAGAGCCAAGTCACAAATAAAGATGTTACACGTGGAAACACTGAAAGACTAAATCCTTAAGTGGTTGTTAACGATATTGACGAGATAATAAATTAATCATTACTTAATTGCTTGCAATGGTTTAATAGGAAATGAAGCAAGTGAACTTTCCAAATCATGAAGCTCGTTGAAGCCATCCTGAAACAAACAAAATCAAAATGAGGAAATCCGAAGAAATTTAAGGCAAAATAAAATCTAGAAAGTACTTTAGCTCATACCTCCTGACTTGGAGCAGCTCTTGAATGGTTAGCCCTCTCTGGGGATAGCCTTCCTGCTGGCACCCTAAGCTGTGTCTTTGCCTCCAACTCCCGTTTGGATCTTGTTCATTTGCTGTATACATCATCCTGATTCCTGAACATGCCGGCAAAACAGGTGCTTTGATATATTCAAAAAACAAGGATGAAAGGTTTCCACCAATGAAACAGTAAAGGAAATAAATCAAACTGACATTGATAGGAACCCCACCCAATAACTCAACAATTTGGGCTGGGCCATGAGTCTTTCATGGGCTTGGGTAGACTCTCCTTAAAACCGACTTGCCAGGGAGGGTGCCCAAGCCTTTATAACCACATGCCCACCCTTTTCCCTTTCAATGTGGGATCCCAACATTCCACCCCGCTTCCGCAACCGACGTCCACGTCGGCCTCTTTACCCCTTGGTGACTACGCGGATCCCTTTTCCCTCGGGCCTCCATGCCCTTTCTTGGGTAGCAGCCCGGGCCCAAGGTCAGCTTGCCACGGGTCAGCCTGCCACGCGTGCGCTGCCACATAGGCACAGGATCATGCTCTGATACCATTGATAGAACCCACTTCAATAACTCAACAATTTGGCTGGGCCATGAGTCTTTCATGGGCTTGGGTAGAACTCTCCTTAGAAAACCGGCTTGCTAAGGGAGGTGCCCAAGCCTTTATAACCCCATGCCCACCCTTTTCCCTTTCAATGTGGGATCCCAACATTCCCCACCGCTTCCGCAACCGACGTCCCCGTCGGCCTCTTTACCCCTTAGGTGACTACGCGGATCCTGGTATCAGAGCAACAACTTTTCACAGTATGAGATTTGAATTGGAAGGGGTTAGGTCAGTTTGCAAGGGGACCCATCTCTGGTTAAGTCCGGTGTATCCTTGAAATCAATGCTACGCTCCATCACAGTACAGGAGGGGGGATTCTGGTAGAAGGTTGTACAATCGAAGAAAAGTCAAGCCACATAGACGAAGACATCAACCCGCAAGTTCAGGCACTTTTGGATGAATATCGGCATCTCTTCGACCGCCCTCTAAACTTCCTCCACACGTCCCCAGGACCATGCCATAAACCTTAAGGAAGGAGCCCAAACACCCAACCTTAGACCATATAGTACCCATATTTCCAAAAAAATGAAATTGAGAAGTTAGTTAGGAAATGTTGGCTGCCCGTATCATCCAACCAAGCACCAGTCGGTTTGCCAGCCCGGTATTGTTAGTAAAAAAAAAAAGATGGGAGCTGGAGTGTTTGTGTGGATTACAGGGCCCTCAGAGATAACAGTTCCCGACAAGTTTCCCATTCCGACCATCGAGGAACTTGTTGACGAACTGGCCGGTGCAACAATCTTCTCTAAACTGGATCTCCAATCCGATACCATCAATTCAGGATCAGGACGAAGACATTCCCAAAACAGCTTTCCGAACGCATGAGGGCCTTACGAGTTCTTGTTAATGTCTTCGGGTTGCCACCACGCTCCCTCAACATTTCAGTCACTTATGAACAACATTTTCAGACAGGTTCTGCGTAAGTTTGTATTGGTTTTCTTGATGATATTCGCTATACATTAGTAACTTGGAGACTCACCTTCCACCCTTCGACAAGTCCTTCAAATCTTGGGTGACAATGGTCTGGTGGTAAATTGGAAAAAATGCCCATTTGGACACCTGACTGGAATACCTGGGGCACCTAATTTCAGCACACAGGGGTGGAAGCCGACCCCAAAAATAGCAGCCATGGTTTCCTGGCCTGCACCCACAATGTTAAGGGTCTCCCGGCTTTTTGGGTTTAACGGGATATTATCGCAGGTTTGTTAAAGGATATGGCAGCATAGCCCAACCCCTCACACGACTCTTGAAGAAAATGGTTTTAATTGGTATCAGAGGCTCAGCAGGCTTTTCACGCCTTAAAGAAGGCTATGACCTCAGTTCCAGTGTTGGCAGCCCCAGATTTCAGCCTTCCATTCGAGATCCAGACGGATGCTTCAGGCCAAGGTATGGGAGCTGTTCTGGTGCAACACAAGCGACCCATAGCATACCTAAGTAAAGCATTCTCCCCTCAAGCTAAACAAAAATCAGTTTATGAAAGAGAACTTATGGCGGTGGTTTTCGCTGTGCACAAATGGAGTCCGTATCTATTGGGCAGGAAGTTTATCATTCGAACGGACCAGCGAAGCCTTCAATTCCTCAAGGATCAGCGGATTAAAACCCCTGAACAGCAGAAATGGTTGTCCAAGTTGATGGGGTATTCCTTTGACATTCAGTATTTACCCGGCGCCACAAATAAGGTAACGGATGCACTATCTAGGCGAGACGAGAACCAAGAATTATCGTCCTTGTCAAAAATTCAGTTTTTGGAGTATGAGGACTTAGCCAACGAAGCCCACCAGGACCCCAAGCTACGGCAGTTGATTCAAGCATTGATTTTGGACTCTAACAGCCGAACACATTATAAACTCCACCATGGGTGTCTCATGTACAAAGACAGGTTAGTGTTACCTAGAGGTTCTCGGTTTGTTAAGAAGCTACTGACTGAACTCCATTCCAGTCCATCAGGAGGCCATTCGGGGTTTTTTCGGACATACAAAAGGGTGTCCAATGTGGCTTACTGGGCAGGTATGAAGACAGATGTCCAGGACTTTGTAAAAAAATGCAACATCTGCCAGGTTAATAAACATTCAGCCTTGAAGCCCGCAGGGCTACTTCAACCACTTCCGATTCCGGCTCAAGCATTTGATGATTTGACAATGAATTTCATCGGAGGCCTCCCAAGAATGAAAGGGTTTGACACCATACTGGTGGTAGTGGACCGTTTGACTAAATACAACCATTTCATACTTCTGTCACACCCTTACACAGCCAAGGAGGTAGCCTTAGTTTTCATCAAGGAAATAGTAAAGCTTCACGGGTTCCCTCTAACCATCATCTCAGACAGGGATAGATTGTTTATGAGTCAATTTTGGCAGGAAATTTTCAAAATCTCAGGTACAACTTTGAAATTCAGCTTGGCTTATCATCCCCAAACGGATGGCCAAAGCGAAGTGGTGAACCGGTGTCTGGAGACTTACCTTCGCTGCTTCTGCAGCTCATAGCCCCGTCAATGGCCCAACTGGTTATCATGGGCTGAATTTTGGTACAATACGACTTATCATCGATCCACTAAGATGACGCCCTTTAAAGCATTGTACGGCCGAGACCCTTCGNTTAATAAATCCAAGTTAAATATAAAAATTATTTGTCAAAAGTTAATTCAATAGCAACACGTAAAAACCCTAATACCAAAAAAATCGAATTTGTTTCATACAGATTTATTATTCTTAAATTATAAACTAATAACATAATAATATTACTGATGGTCATATATATATATATATATATAGAGAGAGAGAGAGAGAGAGAGAGAGAGAGAGAGTTGTGATGCAAAAATAAAATAAATTAATACATGTAAAAACCCTCTACCATATTCCACAAATATTGTTCATCGATCTTCTTTGTTCATGGTTGTAACGCCCCACTTGAGGTACGTAGTTAAGATTTGCTGTATTGCTTGAATGTTCGTTGATTTATCCTCAATTGAGTTTATATGTTGTTATTTTTTGTTTGTTGGCCTTTGGTTGAAATGGTATGTTGAGTTAGTTGAGTGTTTGCCCTGAAGTTGGTTGAGCTTTGGCGAATTTTGGAATTTCAGTCTTCGTCAGAGCGAGGAATAATCTTCGCCGTGGCGATGTACGCTCTATAAATTTTCGCCACGGCGATGGGCCGGCTGAAAAGTTTAATGAAGTTTCTAGAGAATTTTCTATAGGGGTAAAATGATCATTCTATCCCTAATTAGCAGGAAAAGTGGGGAGTAAGATACAAGAAAATTTCATAGAGAATGTGTTGGAGTTGGGGGTGTGATTGCAAGGAATTAAAGGACAAGGACGGAATTTCGAAGAAAGAGTAAGGGCAAAATGGGGATGATTGTGTATAAATTGAGCTAATAAGAGATTAAGTGTAGTAAACCCTTCATTTCACCCATTTCTACCGCCATTCCCATTCTCTATTTTCTTTCAATTCTTCACTCAATCTTCCAAGAATTTCTAAGGATTTTTTGGGTAGTTTTGAGTAGAGATTTCATCTAAAACATCCTAAGGTAAGGATTCTTGCTTTAGATGTGAATTTGCTTATAGTTTGTTGAAGTCTTATGTTGTTATTGTTTAGAGTTGTAGACAGAAGACAAGCCAAAAAAGAGAAAGAGAAGTGCTAGAGAAGTCACTTACTCGCAAGGTAAATAAATCCAATCCAAGCTAAGTTTTAAGAACCCCTTTGAGTAGATATTTCTTTATGCATGTATGTATGATGTTTGTTGAGGAATTGAGATGAGATGAGATGAGATGAAATGAGTAGTTATTTATGATTATTGAATATATGTGAGTATGAGAAGTATTGAGATTTTATGATGTTGAGTTGAGTTTGATTGAAACTGAAGGGAGTTTTGAGGAAACCCTATATAAGTGTTTTTCATTGACAGGAACTTAGAGAGTATGAGGGAGTTTTCTCCCATTTTGGATGATTAAAGAGAGGAGAAGGGTTATAGTTAAAGTAAAGTTTTATATGCACATGAGTTGTATGATGAAATGCTTAAGAAAGGCATGAGTAAGAGTAGAGAACCTTAACTATTGTTACATGGCATCATTGCATTTCATAAGTGCATTAATGAGCATAAATCATCCATATACATTAATTATGCATTAGAGAAGTAGTTAGAGAAAGAGTAGATAACTTTGAGTGTAAGCTTCTCTAAGAGTAAAGAAAAAGAGAGAGATTAAGTACTAGAGAAAAAAGGAAAAAAAAAAAAATGCAAAAGGAGAGTATAGAGTAGGTTGTGCGATGGGGAACCCGTGAGTAATGGGTAGAGTATTCCCGCATGTACGCCGCAAAGAGAGAGCGGCTTAAGTATGAGAGAGAAAAGTGGTGTTGCCCGTGAGAGTGCATGTAGATGAGGGCTATACCCGAGAATACTCGAGAGAGAGTGATTATACACTCACATGGCCAGGGTTCTGAATCCATGCATAACCGAGTCTGATCGGCTGAGAATGAGTAAAAGTCACGGGGAGCGGGAGGGAGTCCCGGTCGTGCCTCCGGTAAGATGGGGCCGTGACTTACAAAAGAGAGTTAGCAGAAAAGAGTTATGAGAAAGAGAAAGAGAAATAGAAACAGAAACAGAAAATAGAAAGAATTGAAGAAAGAGAGAGTTATGGGGATAGATAAGTAGATGATTTACTTACTGAGCATTATGTGTGCTCACCCCGTTGTCTTTCTATGTTTTGCACGATCTAGGTGAGAACACAGTCGGATGGGCGTCGACAAGTGAGGAGAAATGGCTATACTGTCCACCTTATTTTGATAATTTTTTTACATGATACTAACTTTGTGTAAAGAATGTATATGTTTAATAAAAGAAAATTTAGGCCCAACTATTTATACTATTTTATATGTATTTTTATTACGTATATTTTATGATTATATGAGTAGAAAGCAGCTATTACAATGGTGCTCTTTTTAATGTTGGTGTGCTTAAATCTCTTTGAGAAAAGATCTTCAAATTGGGACATTGACTAACAATTACTTGTTCTAAGAATGAAAATTCGATAGCATAATTAGCCGAGCTGAAGCTTGTGAGGCTTGTTAACCAATGAAGCTCCAGAATTTTCAATTGGCTAAAAACAATCTCTTTCTCTGTTCTCCCTACCTCTTTGGCTATTATCTCTGTCATTGACTTGCATTCTCTTATGCTGATTGATGTGAGATGGACAAGAGTTTTTGCTCCTGAACATGTCAATATCTTTGTCAATCCATTACAACAGTGTACTTCCAAATTCTTAAGATATTTTAAGGAAATTGCTAAGGATGGCATCAAATATGTCAAATGGTGACATCTCTATACTCTCGAAGTTTGAAGATTTTGGATAAATTTTTCCACTTGGGAATCTTGTTTCCTTGTATATCCTTTATATATGAGAATACTTCTTGGAAAGTACAATCATTTAGACCAGGTGTTTCTAGATAGTATGACCTTTGGAGGAAATCACACCCAAATGCAATTGAATTGTCATCTAAGTTAAATACCCAAAGAGATTTAAGCTTCCAAAAGTGCCTAGCTGGAATATGATCAAGGCATGAGGAGGTAATGTTAGTGGTGCCTAAAACCTAATCCTTGGCAAGAACTTCCTCGACCCCACAAGAGTATATCCTCAACTCTTTAAGTTGTAAAAGACCAATAGCTATGGAAACCGAAACATTTTTAAGAAGTGATGTGTTCCCCTTATTGCTCATATATAGATGTTACTGACTCGCTAGTAGCGCAGGGGCAAATTTGTGATGAGGATCTATCAGTTTGTCATTGCTTGTAAACCTATTCCTAAGAAGTGTCTTTTCCACACAGGTTTGCAGTGCTAAAATGCATCCAAGTTATGGGGTGGACTTTGAGACTATGTTCTTCATTCAGCAAGAGAAATTAGTGTTGCTGAGGTCAGTTTGTTTTGATTTTCTTTAATCTTTATACTAGCTAGCAGTTAAAACAATGAAAAATACTTTGGATTCTACAAACAAAGAGGGCTGGAAGTACACATGAACATGAGATGGCTTATGACTGTTAAATTAATTGTTTGTCGCATCTAACATTGTGGTTGTGCTTAAGTAGGCTGATGTAGTCTTTGATTGTATGAATAGCATATAAGCTGAACGATTTGCATTTGAACTACTGTTTATACCTGTACAAATGACATGAGCTGCTCTGTTTCTCCTCCTATTTCTCCCCTATTTCATGCAAAATTTTGTTGATATTCTGCATTTTTACACACTGATTATGTTGAGTTAGTCGAGTACTAATTAGCTGAATCCTCATTTATTAAACTAACTTGAAGAAGCTTGAAATAGCCTGCCAATTTTACCGATCAAGAGTTATGGTTGTTGAAGGGTTAACTGGCTATGATGGTTGTTTTCATGCATTTTCTGCAACTCAAGTGATGGCACTCCATTCATAAATCTAGTAGCCAAGAAGCACCCAATAAAACATCCAGGAAATGGGGTAAAGTAGCAATTCAGATAAAGACTGAAACACAGAAATTAACTTAAAGTAAATTGTAAATTAATCAATCAAATTAAGAACTTTTATTTATTGACATGCTGAAGAACCATTAATAGACAAATTAATTAATGTTCAATCAATATTGGCTCCCGTAAGTGGACCCTCTACAGAATTGAATGAGTTAGTGAGTTGACCTGATCGGGCCATGACTATTGCCTCTTGCATCACTTCTAATCTCATTCATATTTCATAGTCTTCATATTACATATAGTTTGTTATCTTAAAAGAGTTGGAGTACTATACCTGTAATTTACTTCTTTCATTTATTATAAATATGGAATCCCTATGCTCCTTCAACTCATATTAACATATGACCTTATTTTATGCATAGTCTCTTTCCAAAGAGGAAAAAAAAAAGGAATGAATTTAGCATAGTTGTGTACATGAAGGTAGGAACCGTTCATAATTCAAGTCATTTTCACATGGCAATTGATGATGGTTATTAAAATGTGACCTTATAATTAAATAATCAAAGTTGTTGGACATATACCTGCAATCTCAGGAAGAATAGTTGAATGAAGATTCAGAAAATAATCACTCAAAAAGATTATAAACACACAGTTTGCTAAAAACAGGGGAGGAATACCATAGACCAAATTGTATCTCATTTGATCAATTCTAGCACAATCCTCTAAGTCTACCTCAGCACTTAGATTCCATTTCAAAGCCAAACTGCAAACGTGCGAAAAAAATACATTAGAATTATAATTAATCGGAGGCCTGAAAGATGAAGAGTTTTGAATTGAACGTCTAATTAGATTATAAGAATAGGGCTTTTGCAAGAGACCCACTCGCAAAAGTAATTAAAAAAAAAAAAAAATTACCTGAACTTCTCCTTTTGCTCCAAGTTGAACTCCAAATCTAGCAGTACCCAAAACTAAAATTTACGCTTCTGAGCCTGCATGCTCTCTTCCTTAACTTTTAAAATTTCCCAAGCTTTTGTTACATTTCAGTTTTGGGGTAGAATGGGAAATTCAAACTTGAAACCTAACAGAAGTTTAAGGAATTTTTTAACATTCAAATTTTTAAAATACCCTTAAACTTTAAAGAAATTACCCAATGTCCAATCCCAACCTTAACCCTAACCCACATCCCAATTGCCAACCCCACTTTTCTTCATCTCTTTCCCCCGATGGCGACGTCAACAACTTTGAAAGGTAGCATAGACGGCAATGAAAGCTTTGAAAGGTGGCATCGGCCTAAAACTTGAAGCCTTCTTGGCCTCGTGCTTAAGGCTGTCGTCTTCTCAATTAAGTTTGTTACTTCCCCAATTGAGGTGACCGCCTCTTAGATTGATTCGCCTAGGTCACCTTGGACTCGCGCTTGAGGCTCCCTTGGCCTCAACTGAGGTCACCTTGGCCTTTAGAGGTGGCAACGTCGTTGTATTTATGTATGAGAATGCGTTAGATGCAGATAAGGGGGTTGTGTTTGTGCGATGGATAGGTGAGTTGATAGGGAAGGTGGGGTGGGAGTGAAAGTTAAGGGAGTTGATAGGGAAGGTGGGGTGGGAGTGAAAGTTAAGGGTTTATGGAATTTACTAGGAAAGGTGAGGATAAAACAAGGAGAAAATTTAAGTTAAGGGTTTGACTTGCGTTAAGTTATGTTTTATTTAAGTAAAAGTGATAAATGACATTTTTACCCTTTAAAAGCTAACAGAGTTGGCATTTGGCGGTTTGAGTGATGTATTTTTAATTAATTTTGGGGGGAGTTTGATCAAAATGACAATATTTGTCATTTTGTTATGGTTTCCAATAAAGTTTGGGAGGTTACTGATTTTTGCCCAATTTATTAGTCACTGTTGATTTAATGTTGGGTAATCTTAACCCTATTGAATTAAAAAATGTTGAAAATGGAGCAAATAAAGTAATTTATATGACTAAATATGTTATGTTTCACAGGAAAATGTTATTAATATTACAGTATATACTGTCAATAATAATAAAAATACAATATTTATATAACTAACAATAAATTATTATTATATATGATGTCAATAAAAATTTATATTAATTGAAAGAATAATTTGAATTTTGATGTAAAAACTAAATAACTTAAAAAAAAAAAAAATTATTCTTACTTTTCATTTCTGATCATTCCTTTATTATCTAAATTTTTTTTTTTTTTTTTACTTGAGTTAAATTTTTATTTCTATTATAACATATATAATAGTTTTTCTTTTTCATGTATGGAACCTTAAGTGTTAAAAAATAATAATTTGATTATTATTGTTCAAATAATACATTTCTAAAAATTAAATGTTTTCTATTTATGATTCTAAATACTTAAAACCAGATGTTGAAATTACATTAAAATGTTATAAAGGAAAGCATACAAGATAAAAATACTAAAGTTTTAAAAATAAGCGAAATTATAAAATAATTTTTATATGATTAATAAAAATAGATAACATATATTTATCAAATAAATAAATTCTTGTCAATAGCGGAATATAATGATTAATGAGTGTATGATTATGCAACATTTTCCAAAGCAACTTTTTTTTATTGAATAATGAGTTTAAAGTAAAATTACTTTTTCCCCCTTCAAGCCATTAATTTTAACGGCCAAAAGGCCCAGGAGTCCAAGACTGACGATAAGGGAGATATTTATGTAATATGCCCTACTTTTGGACCCAATGAATATAGAATACTTTAGCCTTTAGGGGAGCTAAATGTGTTTAACCAGTGTTTGTATTTTTTATTCGACTGCCTTACAAGGTGACTAAACTGACTATTGACTCACTTATTTTAATGTAACATCCTGTCTTGTAAACCCACCCACCCACCCAAGACGAGCTACCAAAACCGTCGTTAAGCCAGGCCGCAGATGATCCACCAACACAACATCATACGGACAACACCAGCACTCTCATTGAGCCCAATTAGAAGAGCCCAACACCCATGTTAACCCATATCACTAACAATTCAAGCCCATCCAAAAAAGGCTCAAGCCCAATAATTCCGCCATCAAAGAAAGTCCATTCATCCCCAAGCTCAACACTCAACACAAAATGAGAGTCTACCTCTTACTTTCAAAGATATGATATGATATCGAATAAAGAGTAATGCGAATTTTTGTATAACTTTTTGTGCTAATTGGTGAAAGAATAAAGAGTAATGCGAAACCAAAAATAGTAAACCTACAAATCACAAATAGTAAAGAGAGGGAAAAAATACGTGCGATTTACTCTAATTTACCCAATTAACAGGTTACATCTAACAAAGTTAATATTATTGCAATATTGTCTCGCCTCTCTCGTTACAATGAATGTAATTTGCTCTATAATTTGTTATCACACTCATACAAGAGAAAAATAAGTTTATATATTGAGTTTAAAGTGTAAAATCTAATATTATAAGGATCTCATTTTCTTAAGCCCAAACCCAATCAGGAATTAATAACTTATATAAATCCTTCAATCGGAAATCAGGAATTAATAACTTATATAAATCCTTCAATCGGACCCCTAAATGCATTTGCGTGGCCCCTTATTGTTAAAGTGGTCGACAATTGGGAGATATTAGTTTTGTTGCACTTAGAAGCAACTATCACAAGAAATAATAAAGATCTGAGCAATGAAAAATGTTGGCTAGTTGAGAGTTTGTAACTTTGAGAAACCATGTTTTGAAAATTCAATGAAGTTTACACAAATGATTTATTAATTAGATTAGAGAAGAAAAAAATATAATTAAATTAAATAGATTTGCTCTTAGAATTTTAGGATGTTTAAAAATGTTGAACATCCAATTTTGATCAGTTTCAATAATTTTGATTAGATCTCCATTTTGAGAATCCAACTGAATTGAATTGGTATTCAAAACCAATCCAATCCAATTATGTCTTTCAATTTATAAATTTTATTCTATTTTTTTAATTGTTATTATTTAACAATAAAGTTTTAATTTTAGTACTTGATAGATTTATTTTATTGGGATCCGTTATTAGTTATTTTATCTTTGTAATGGAAAACCTACATATATCTCTCTATGATAGAATTATTTGTTTAAAATTTTGAATATAATCATTCCCCTCAAATGACTAAATTAATTACTAATTTAGAAATAATCTTCTTTGACAAAAAGTTTAATACTATGTGTAATCAAATTAGGTTTAGATGAAATTAATTTACTTTTTATTCAACTGGATGCAATTTTCTTAAATTTAGTATGATTGAATTGGATTTTAATTTTTTCGAACCTAACGAACACCTGTATTTAAAAACAGTTTAATTGATGCTTAAATAACACTATTCTTTGTCTAAATATAGAGTGAAACTATTGACACCCGCTAATAGACTAAAGAAGCTTCATTTATTAAGATAACTTATTTAAAAGTTAAATTTTTTTTTTTTTTTTTTTTATTTTGGTTGTTGTTATGGCAGCCCATAAATTTCATAAATGCCATTCATTCTATTTTTTATACTTTAAAAGGGTTAAACATTTCTCTTCACTCATGCTCCTAGCTCGTAAATACAGGTAAGACAAAAAAAAGGGCATGAGAATTTAATAAGTATAATATGACAAATGATGAAAAATATGTTTGTAAAAATTTAACCACAAAATTCGGATATACAAAAAATACAATACGAATATATATGAGTTTAATACGACACATTGTCAATAATAAGTTTAGAAAAATACGACAATATTAATTGATTTTAGCATTTTTCATAATCATTGAGTTAACCCTTTTTTACTTATAGATGTATGATTCATGTCTTTTTGAATTATAATATTTCAAATTTGTAAGAAATTGTATTATTTAATCCATAATTAATTACTACAAATGTTGTAGAAGTGGATCAATTACCAAAGCAAGCAAACAATTTTGGGTCCGTTTGGCCCATTATTTATCCATATTCTATCCCTATTCTAAATACAAATGCACTTTGTTTCTTTATTTTCAAAATCCTACCCTAAATTAAAAAACTTTTAAACCCTCCTAAGTTTGTTAATTAACAAAAACACCCCCAATAAATTTTTTTATAAATTAACAAGAACACCTCCACCCACCCATAGTTACCAGATTCCGGCTACTACCGTCGGTAATTTCATAAAAGCCATAGGCATTGTTTGTAGGCATCCAGCTCGTCAAATTGTTACATTGCGTATGCCAATTTATTAGGACAGTGTCTGGAGATTGCTACAGTTAAATTAAAAACATCAGGTTAAAACCAAACAAATTTCATACCATGCCAGGAACAAAAAAACTGATCACACCAATCTTGGATTTCAGCAAGTTAGAGATTAAATTGTGATCGAAATATGATTTATGTTATACCCTAAATTATATCTTATCACTTTGGAAAAAAAACCAGAATCGAATGGTTCAAGAGTAAGTTCAACTCACCAGTAAAATGCTCTTAAAGTAAACCTATGAGCGAAGGTAACTCTTGCTCTTGGGAGCACAGTGTAACTCTAGGAGCACAATCAAGTTTCTTAGACATGTAATGGCCAAGATAGTCCAAGGGAAAGTCATGAGTCGATAGAGTACAAGTGTGTGCTCATCATATAAAATCTAGCGCATTAAAGAGAAAATCCTGATTAGATCATGAATCAAGAAAAAAGAGGATATTTCCTAAATGAGTCCTATATACATAATAGGATTTTGAATCATTTTTGGGATTCCTCACGTAATGGATATGATATCAAAGGTGACTGGGAATCTCCTCTGAAGACCACACTCAAAGGATAGCAAAGATTTTCTCTACGATGAGATTACCGAGCTCTAAGCGGCGGTTTACAATGGAAGCATGTGTTCTCACCCTAGACAGAAAAACTACCATCAACAATATATTTGTACAATTGCGTAAAATGAAATTACACATCAAAATGTCACAAGATATCTAAATAGTCAGAAATGCAGCTATCAACCTCAGCCGCTAATGAGTAGTTGAACACTAGAATTTATCAAATTAGGCAGTATAGTTGAATTTGTCAAAAGAACAATAGAACAGAAGAGCATACTTTGTATCAATAAAGCCCAAAAGCAGTACATGAAGCATCATCCTTGATAGAACCAACCCAAAAACTTAAGAGTAGCACAATCAACACAAGCAAAACCATGGACTGAATCATAGTCAGCCTATAGTTGCCATGAAAACAAAATACAATGCAACACACTTAAAATAAAATGAATTTTCTAGATACTAAATAGCTAGAGTCGTTATGAGATTGACCTTGAAAATCCCAGTAATTTATGTTTCAGAAATTGGTTCATGGAAGTCAGTTATTAATTGGAGAATGAGACAGAAGAGAGAAAATTAATATTATAGAATAAGGACAACAAAAGCCAGTATCTACGCTAGTAGGTCTTAGCTCCATTAGGCATCCAAAGGATTTAACTCCATTAACATTAATAAAACTAAAATTAGATTTCATCAATAAACATTTATAATTAGCTAATATGTATTACGCTATGATGTTCATAGAAAATACCACAAAATAAAAATATTATTGCCCAAAGTGAAACTCAACCAAATGCCGTTGCCCCAAAATAAAATAAAAAATAAAAATTTGCCAACTCCTCATAAGCATCAGAAGCTAAACCACTCAAGCTCAGAAGAAAAACGCAAGCAGAATACTCTTGCTAACCCCAGAATTTCTGATCAGTAAAATTAATCATCATTTCTCATTCTCATGGCTGCCTTGCAATTTGATAGGTAATAGGATAAAATCAACCATTTATTTATTTTACTTCTGTTATTATCCTATCAGATCAATGACCATAAAATGACATGTACTAGCTATGGTATAACTGATAATTGTATATGTTAAGATCACCTTGAGTTTCTTTAGGAAGCAACACGACACTAATGGATCAATTCAAAATCAAATCCTACTCCATTTCTGATTAAGAAAACAGAGGCCATTAACAAAATAACGTTAAAACTTCAATATGCAAATCCATAAGATATTATAATAGCTAATATGCAAAATAAATGTTTAATAACATTTTGATATATGAACACTGAGAATTCAAATTGTTCAGTTGGCTCAGCGAAAGTTGTTAACAATTTAACACTTAATTTATTTTGTAAACATCTGCATAGCCCATTGGAATGGGGTGAGACACTGGACTAATTCAATCTTTTTATTCATTTCTAAGATCTAATAGAGTTCATTCTTCCTCCTCTGTATTCTTCATTATAGACCACTGTCTTTCACCATAAACATACAATTACAAATACTCAAGGAATTTACATACATTACTAAACAAAGAAAGCAACCAATTTACAAGATAAATTATGTGTTCAGCGTTTGCCAACATTCTTATTTTCTGTTGCACCTGATCGACTCTATTCTTAAATTCTTGCCATAATTTTATGTGAATATCAATATCTTAATTTTCTCAAATCCTTTTTTGATTGAGCAACGATATCAAATAAAACTCCTTCTAATTCTACCACATTTCTTCTTGCTTCAATTTTTCTTAAGACACTAAACTAACAAATTAAAATTACCATAAATGTTTGCTAAACTCATAAAAATTACTGCAAACATATTCTTCTAAGAAAAATCTAGCATTGTAAATCAAGATTCAAACCTGCCTTCAAGCCATTGCTCATTAAATGTAGGAAGCTTGAATACTTTATTTCATTTTACCAAGTAGAGACTTGCTAATGTTTAATATCTTCAACAAGAATAAATATTTTATTACATGAAAATAGACATGAAACTCAACCTGATAGTGCAAATAATGCATTAAAAACATATGTTCACAAACAGCATATTGCAAAGTCGTTTGACAATGTACTTGAGAAATCGCCAAATCAGAATGCATAAAACAAATCCATGCAGTAAAGCAACTAGATGAAGGAGCAATCAAGGGGGCTCCGCTACTCAATCGAATTTCAGGACAACATCAATGAAGATAGCAGAAACAAAGTCCTTCATCTTTGGGAAACAATATAAAGAACTAATCTTACCCCAACTTGCATACCAAGAATTACCTCAATCTTCCTTTAAACTCAGCATCAATGAAGATAACTCTTGCTATGGAGTAGGGCATCACTATAGGAGCAGAGTGTAACGCTAGGAGCACAATCAAGTTACTTAGGCATGTAATAGCCACGATGTCCAAGGGAAAGTCATGAGTCCATAAAGTACAAGCATGTGTTCAGCAAATAAAATCTAGCGCAGTAAAGAGAAAATCCTCATTAGATCATGATATTTCCTAAACGAGTCCTATATACATAGTAGGATTTTGGATGATTTTTGGGATTCCTTACCTAATGAATACTATATCAAAGGTGACTGGCAATCTTCTTTGAAGACATACTCAAAGGACAGTTAAGATTTTCTCTATGATGAGATACCAAGCTCTCAGCGGTGGTTTACGATGGAAGCACGTGTTCTCACCTACACTGAAAAGCTACCATCAACAATATATTTGTACAGTTGTGTAAAATGAAATTACACATCAAAATCTGATGAGATATCTAAATAGCCAAAAATGCAGATATAAATCTCAGCTGCTAATCAGTAGTTGAATAGTAGAATTTGTCAAATTAGGCAGTATAGTTGAATTTGTTAAAAGAACAATACAACATAAGAGCATACTTTGCACGAATAAAGCCCCAGAGCAGCACATGAAGCATCATCCTTGATGAAGCCGACCGAAAACCTTACATTAGCATAATCAACAAAAGCAAAAAGATGGACAACTGAATCAGTAGTCAGCCTATAGTTTCCATGAAAACAAAATAAAATGCAACACTGAAAAATACAATGAATTTTCTGGATACGGTTGTTATCAGATTGACCTTGATAATCCCACAGATTTATGTTTAAGAAATTGGTCCATGGGAGTCGGTTATTAATTGCACGATGAGACAAAAGAGAGAAAATTAATATTATAGGATAACGACAACCAAGGCCAGCTAATGTCTCAGTACCTAAGCAAGTGGGTCTTAGATACTCTTGCCAACCCTTGAATTTCTGATCAGTAAAATTAACCATCATTTCTCATTTCCATGGACTGCCTTGCAATTTGATAGGTAATAGGATAATTAACCATTTATTTATTTGTTTGTTTTACTTCTGCTATTATCCTCATCAGATTAATGACCATGAAATAACATGTACTAACTATGGTATAACTGATAATTGTATATGTTAAGATCACCTTGAATTTCATTGGGAAGCAACGTGACACTAATGGATCACTTCAAAATCAACTCTTCCTAATGCAAATATACCTTGGGGCTCAGATCTACTTAAGTAACTTTAAAGCGTCCCTGTGTTGGACTAATGCTTCTGATGTATCCTCCGCTGCATAATCAGATGCAACACATACAGTAATACAAGATTCATCATAAAGTATAAAGCAGCAAGTAATAATGCCTCTAATTTAGTAAGAAATTATAAAGCAAATGAATCACAACAGAAACACCTGAAAATTAGTTGAATCTGTCTTGTTGTCATACAACAATGGGCCACCATTGTTCCTCTCGGATTATATTTTGGCTGTAGAGAATCCCCTCAAAATAATTTCAAGAGACCAAACTTATTTAGTAGACATAGGCAAAGCTTTTCAGTCATGTACATGGAAAGAATATATATATATATATATATATATATATATACACCTTTGTGCAGACGTCACAACAGCAGGCAGGCTTTTGATATAAAGAAGGAATTTTGATGTGGTGTATCATGCGTCACCTCCAAAAACGGTATCTATCTTGTTCTAATGTTAATATTTCTCTCCTGGAATTTTTAAGCTGACATTTCGTGCAACCCAATAATAATTCTGTCCCAAGTTCACATCATGCTTTCCACAGGATCAAAAATTGAAGGCGTCATAGGTCAAAGAGCTTAATTTGTCTCTGTACAACTATATTATGCATCCACAAAAAGAAGAGTGAGTTGCACAACTCACGTTAGCAAATTTACGGAGCGCATTCACAAATAAATATGTGACACATGGAAGAACACGGAAAGACTAATTCCTTATGAATCATTGAATCTAAGAATTGCATTATTCAAGAACAAGCAGCCAATATTTTTTTAGGAGGTTTAACTCTAATTTTCCAAAAAAAATCATCTAAAGAAGCTAAATAATTTATCCAAGAATTCTAATCAACTTTCGAAAAAGCTTGCAGAATGTGTCAAAGTTTAATTTTCAGATAAATTGAGAAAAAGCTATACATGAACATTATAATATCTATTTTTCTTTAAGTGAACTAAGAAGGAAAAATTAACCGAATCAAAATTTTTATCTACAACCTCTTGGTAGCAAATAAATTAGAAGAAAGTACAACTACAATTACGATCAAAATTACCTATCTCCTTGACGAGTATTAGTGAACCACTCAAAAACTTTTTGTGCTCAGAAATGGGATTACATGGTAAAGAGCTAGTTTGCCCTGAATTCCCTCTCTCACTCCTAGTTTCTTGGTCTTAACAGAAACTGACCTAGGACTACTTGAAACCTCATCATCCTCACCAAAATCAAAAACAATATCTACATCAAAAAAGGGAAAAAAATAATTACAGGGAAGAAATTGCTATCTTTTTTTTTCTAATTTGCATTTATATTACACAAATGCATAAGAATAATAAGGATTAGAAAACAACAAGAATGCATCGGGGAAAAAAAGTTTCTAAAGTCAGCACTTTCCATGCAACTCAATTTTACAAACAATTTCAAACTGAAAATTTCTGGAAAATACATTCCACTACCCTGGAAGACACTTAATGATATTGATGGAGCTGTTAGCAATGAAGATGAGACAGAAACAATCCTTACTTAAGTGCTTGCAATGATTTGATAGGAAATGAAGCAAACGAATTCTCCAAAACATGAAGCTCGTTGAAGCCATCATAAAAGAAGCAAAAGGAAAATGAGGAAATCTGATGAAAATTTAAGGCAAAAAAAAAAAAAAAAAAAAAAATCTAGAAAATACTACCTCCTGACCTGGTGGCTGAAAATTTATTTTCATGGGCTGTTCCAGCAGTGGCGGCGGCGGTTACCGACGACAGACAGCGGTTGGTGGTGGGGGGTGGGCTGTAATTTGTTTTGAATTCAAAGGTAATTTTGTCCAAAAAATTAATTAATTGCGGTGAAATATATAATAAAAGCTATATTCATGTAAATAAATTTAAAAATAAGGGTATTATTGTCCTAAAATTTTATTAATAAGAGATAGAATTATAATAAAAAAAGATAACTTTGATAATCTTATAATACCTAAGAAAATAGAGATAATCAGATTACTTTAAATATTACTAATAATAACCACTACTGATATTTGAAGATTACCGATATCTTATATTACTTGACAATCAAATATGGTAATCAAGTAATATAAGATGACTTAATCCTAGTAATCTCAAATACCCCCTAACCAAACGCCCCATAATGTCATCTCATGTTATTTACATTATCATGTTTGGTTACTAAGCAATATAAGAATTCGGTATTCTTTCAAAACCAATAGTAATTATTGTTGATTATATATGTGATAATCTAAATACCAATATTTTTTTAGGTATTGTGAGATTATTTGATAATCTTATTTTCTATTATAATTTTACCCCTAACAATTAAAAGTTTTGGGTAAGAATACCTTTATTTTGGAAGACAATTTACAAGAATATTTAGTAAATATTCCATTCACAAGAAAAAAGAATATAGTGACCATTTACACTTACGCAACGGTATGCTTTGAAATGTCTTTAAAAATTCATTGGACCCAACTTGGTAAGATCAGCAGCTGTGATTGTATAATAAGAAGTCTAACTAAAAATTGTACATGGAGTACACATTTTTACAAACTAAAGTTAAAGGACATAAATTTTATTTTCTTCCAAAAAGAAACAATTAACAGTGAAAAAATGTTAACTTTTAACATAGGTAAGGCTGTAAGGGTACAAATATAAGTTTATATATAATAAGCATTTAAAATAAAATTTGTAAATCAAATAATTTTAAAAAGAGTCCATAAAATCGTGAACGTATCAATTAAAAATTGATAAAAAATTAATGCATCTTAAGAATATGAAAAAATAAATTAACAAAATTGAAAAAAATTAAAACGTAGCCAATAACCATGTAGCTAGCCAGCAGCTCTGGCAGTAGCGAGCCCACGATGGCCATGGTCAGCCTGACATGGCATAGATATGGTCGGTAGATGAGATCCAGGCTTGCCATATGGGGTGGCCTGATAGTTAACTTTGAAGATGCGTTTAGTTTAAGGAAGGTTAGATTATTGAGAATATTAAATTATTAGAAAGTTATATTCATTTAAGAATCTTTAGAAAAATATGAAAATATGTTTGGTTAATTGAAATAAATTGATAGGTATATTTTATTAATATATTTAGTTAGAAAGAATAAATTGATGGGTATATTATTTAAATTACTGAATTATCTTCTAATTAAATATTATTATTATATTATAATTTAATACTATTGTTTAGATTATTATTTGGATAGATTATTATTTGGAGTATTGTAACCCCCTACATTTAAAAACTTAGCAAAAACAATCCTATAATAAAAGTTTGAAAAATCAATAATCCGCCGCCACCAACTTAGACGCACGAAATAAATGTAGTATTTTTGAAAACTTGATTGCTTGTGTTTAATCATGCTCATGATTTTTAACAGTAATTTTTAAATATGAAATAATTACTTATATGATTATAGTTTAATAATGAATAAAATTACGTACACTAATAAATGTATACTAATCCAAATACTAATATTAGGAATTTGAAATTCCTTCTAAAAAAAAAAATTAAATTTTTAATATTAATACTTAGATTAGTACAAATTGATTAGTGTACTTAACATTATTAACAATTAAATTAAAAATAATATAATTCTAATTGTCTTTGTAAATAAGATATTTAATATAAATTGTAGTCAATTTTACTCTATTTTTTCAATTTATTTCGCTCCATTTCTTTTATTCTCCTCTTTTCTCGCCTCTTAAATTTTAAGTTGTTTAACTGTAATAAAATTATTAAAAAGTAATTATTGGGGGGAATCTCCCATCACCTTCTCAAAACTTTACTATAGAATGATTCTGCTTACCTGGCGTTTGTGACGAAGAGTGCTAGAATCAGTGACGCCGATGACGGTGGCTTGTGACGTCGTTAGCTAGAAACATCAGTGCTGCTTGAGCTGGCTTCTTGTGACTGTAGCAGTGGAGAGCTGAAGAAGATGAAATGTGGCGGCGTGATAAAGATACAGGGTTGGTTTTATTTAATTTAACCCACATTTATTAAGGGGAATTGGATTTAATTATAATATACTTATTATTATACAGATAAATATTTATATTATTATCAATATAATTTTATTATGTTGTATACAATCCTATTTAGTCTAATTATACACCAAATCTCAAACAATATCATAAATTATATAATCATATCTAAAGAAAATAAAAAGATTTTATGAATAAGTACGTACCATCTTCTTATTTTCTTTACCACCTTGGTTGGAGTCTATTAGATATGACTTTATAATTTATTATATTGTTTGAGATTTGGTGTATAATTAGACTAAATAGGATTGTATACAATATAATAAAATTATATTGATAATAATATAAATATTTATCTGTATAATAATAAGTACGGTAGAATTCAATCATCCTTCTAAACATATTCTTCACTCATTTTTACTCTTTGCACCTTGTTTAAATTTGCTGTGCTTAAACTTTCTTGAGTAAAGATCTTCAATTTTGGGCATTGACTCACAGTTACTTGTTCCAAGCATGGGAATTTGAAGGCACAAGTTGTTGAGCAAAAGCATGTGAGATAAATCAAGAAGCTCCAAAGTTTTCAATTGGCAAAAAAAACGATCTCTTCTTCTATCTCGTCAAATTCACCTACTATTTCTCTTAATAACTTGCATTTTTGTATTCTCATTTCTATGAGTTGGACAAGAGATTTGACAATTGAGCTTGTAAATATGTTTACTAATCCATCGCAATCCGATACATCCAGAGCTATGAGATTTGTGATAAAAGATGGTGAGGATAAATGTGTCAAATGCTGGCAATACCACACGTCTAGAGATGTGAGATTTGGAAGAAATTGATCGACTTGAGAACCTTCTTTCCTTGCGTTTGTTTCATATGGGAATAGCTCTTTGAAACTACCATAAGATAAGAGTAAGGAATTCCAAACTGTATAACCTTTTGAGGAAGCCATAGAAAAATGGAATTGATTTATCATCTAACTCCTGCAGCTTAAGTTCTTTTAGTTTGCAAAATGGAATATGGTTGTGGTATATTAGTCTAAGCCTATCGACATTTAAATCCAATGGTTCCAAATTGGAAATGACCTGCAATTCAAAATGGATGAACAAACAAGAAGGTTTTAATGAGCATATGGTGAACACATATAATAAGATTTTTATACATGGTATTAATGTCATGTTATTGACCAATAAGAAGTCAGTTCCATTGATTAATTTTTAGGAAACCATAAGCAAGCAAAACTATGTCACCGAATTTTTTTGTTAAAAAGAAAATCTAATTGTATTATATTGATGTAAAACAGAAATGTAATAGAGAGGAGGAAGAAACAAATTTGAAAAAGAAACTTGCAATAAGTACAAAATCAGTGAAATTTTTATTAATCATTTAACTTCTCTAGTTAATTAAATTTATTATGTGTATGTTTTAAATAAATATACAACTTACCACCCAAAAATATACTTTAAACAATAAAAAAAAAATACCTAAAATTAACAAAAATGAACTTCTTAATTCATATATATCACCTCAATTGTAAAATGTCTATTAAAGGAATATGGAAATAATTAGCATTGTGAACATTCCATATTAATCTAAATCATTGCATAGAGTATTGAGATAAAGTCATACCTTTTCAGACAAAACAAGGAAAGGTTGACTCTCTTGATCTGTATTTTGTACCTTATAAAATTCTGAAGCAAATATTTTAATCTTTTTGCAATGAAGCACATCCAAAGACTTTAGCATCTGACACTCTACTATATGCCTCCCCAGGTAAAAATGTTCCAGTTCAGGTAAACCATTAAGACTGAAGAGGGTTAATTGAGGAAACAAAAATCTAAGGGTCCCATCTATTTCCTCCTTGCCAACAATTTCCTCCAACCCACAGAAGCTTACTGTCAACCTTTTAAGTAACCAATAGCTATAGAAACCGGAAACAAACTTTTCATATTCCTCCAGTAGTTAATTGTTAATGTTTCAGATTGTGAAAGGTAAGAAGTCGTTGAGTAGAATTAGAAGGAATAATAGTCATCAATTTTTCACAGGATTCGACTCTCACTTCTTTTAGTTTGGAAAAGGAATCTTTATGGAGTTGGTTGTGCCATATCAACTGCAAGCTATCCAAGTCTAAGAGTATCATCTTCTCCAAGCTTGGAAAAGCAACCTACAAAAACATCTCCTCATGTTAATGTTTTGGTAATGATAATAAAATAATAATTAGAGACCATTAGACAGTAAACACATACCAAACAGATTTGGCCTTTCTCTTAAAAGAAAAAATGAAAACAAAAGAAGAGCATTATAACTGAATTTCTACTAATTAATTGCAGATAATGGTGACATTAATAGCTATAAAAAATTTAAAAATTATGAGGCCAATAGACAATGGAAAGTTTCAATTATAATAAATAATTTCACCTTTTCGTTGAAGAGGGGATTTATATCATTAATATATTTTTCCGAGCCCACTTCATCGGATTCCTTTCTTTGCCTGTCTACACCAAAAGAATTGTGAAAGAATATCTTCAAATTAGAGCAACCCTCTATGTGAAGTTCATTCAAGGTGAGGAATTCAATTGAATTTCCGCTGCCAAATCTTGTGAGTTGTGGAAGACCAGCAAGCTTTAGGTAGAATAGTTTTGGGAAACTCAAATCAATTATCTTATCTTCTCCTTCTGAGTCAAATATTACTGCTTCCATTGACTTACAGTTGCATATCACAAGCTTTTGGAGTCGCACGAGACTTTTGACCATGGAAGATGAAAACATAAACTTCAAACCATTACACTCCTCCACAGTTAAGCTTTTTAAGCATTCAATATAGGAAGGTATTGGTTGAGGTTGATCGACCCATATGTTCTCACTATTAATTGAGGATAGTTTCAAGCTCTCCAATCTTGGCAACACAACCTGCAGAAACAAATCTCATTCCATAAATAACATAGAAACTAATTAAAGAACACCTAATTTTATAGTAAAATAAAATAAAATAAAAGGGAAAAGAAAAGGCAACAAATACCTTCAAGCCAAAACTTATGAACTATGGCAAGAATTCTAGTACTAAGGAATGCAGTTGTTTAAACTCAACCTTACAATTCCTTTCGTTATCATCAACATGGTTTGCACTTTCTTGACCAATAATCTCCTTTAGCTCCTTGCAATCAGTTACTGTTAGTGTATATTAGTGTATGCCCTAGATACCATTCGTATTGTCGGTTTCAGAGCATTTTGTCTTGTATCTATATATATCATAAATAATGGAAGAAAGAGTTCTTCAATTCATATATATAAATTGCTTCCTTTATTCAGTCATGCATTTAAAATAAAGTATGTATATGAATTGTCCAGATGATTCATTTAATCGGTAAATGAATTATCGAAAAGGGTTCCCTATGGAAGCAATATAATTTGGGCAACTATATTGCACAGTAGGCATATCGGATGCTTCCGAAAGATATCATGAGTTGATATAAGTACGGATATGATAGTCATGTCACTGGGGCATTGGTATGGATTAACGGTTGGTGAACTATTTTTCGAATGTGACCGAATAATGATAAATCACTTGAAAAAGCATGTAGTCAATGATTTATCGTTTAGTTATATCAGTGCAAGATGTAGTCCTTTGACTTGAGACATTGTAGTAGGATTCGATATAGATGCGTATGGTTCATACGGTGTATAAGTACGAGACTAATCATGTTTTGTATAATAAAGCCTATTTGGTCATGCGTTGTTCATATGGGGAAACGAACGATGGTCAAGAGGGGATCTATTGACTCGGAAATATAAGATCGGGAGTACCGTTGACTCCATTTGGATTCGAGTTCCTAGACGAACATCGATAAATGTCGGAAAATAGAATCTTTGGCCAGAGTCTATTATTAGTCATACAAAAGAAAGTTTGTGATGACGAGTTTCGGACATATTGATCGACGATTTGGTAGAAGATCGAGTTTAGGATTTTGATGTTCCATGAATCCATGCTCGATTAGGATATCTTAATGGAGGGACTTTACCTGCATGGTACGTATGATCTGAAATGGGTTTGATGAAGTATTTCTTCATCATGGTTTAGGGACTATGACACATTGCTAGATGTTTACCATAGTCGTTGGGCCTCCGGACATGTTTCTGGATTCATCCAAAACCAGCTCACGGCTAATCCACGGTGGACCTACATGGTCACACCAATAGCCTTGAGAAGTTAGAGAATGATGAGAGAGAGAAATGATTATCCGAAGAGGGCTAGCACCTTCCGAGGGTAATAACGGGATTTCTATAGTAATAGTTACATAGAAAACAATTTGTGACATTTTAAGGGTTAAAATGGTCAAGCAATAATTAATTATATTTAATTATTATATCTTAAAGTGTTAAGATTAATGAGATGAACAAAAATAACCTTTTAATAGTTAAAGGGTAAAAAGGGTAAATTTATGGGTTGTTAATGTAAACTAGTTTAGTTTACATGGGCCCTTGAATAATATTGATTATTCAAAGGGTAGCATAATAAATTCGTGGGGTCCCTTTATAAAATAAGATTTTATTGGGCTTTGAAGTGAAAAATAAATAATTGCAAAATTGCCCAAGTATATATAAATGCAAAAGGTTGCATTTTTGTTCATAACACACATTGTTCACTCAAAGCAAAACCAAAACTCTCTCTAAAAGCCACGACCACTCTCTAAACCTCTCAAGGTGGTGTTAAAGTGTGGAGGTCTCATTACTTTGAGGCTGATCTTCATCAATCCAAAGCAAAGGAGTAGGTATAATCTCTTTTCCAAGCTTTGTTTGAAAACCGGTTTTTTGAATCCAATTTTTTTTATGCTTTCTTCTCCATTTCCACCACTCTTCATGCATGCATGTGGTTCTTTCAAATGGTATCAGAGCTAAAAGCTCCTTGCATGTCGAATTTATAAGCTAAAATGACATTTTCCATGTGTTCATATGTTCATCAAACTTGGTTGAGTTTGCATGTTAGTGATATGGTTCAAAAATGTTTTTTTTTTCATAGTAGATCTTTACATGCATGTCTCGGCCATACATAGATCAGAGGTATATGTTCATTTTTCTTCTCATTCTTATATGTTTTGAATGATGATAATGGTTATAATGAGCATGCCTTTGTATTGGATGAGTTGTTTGATGTAATAAGCATGTTTGATGCATGTGTGATTCTCGGCCATCTCTTTGTTTTGGGAAAACATATTTTTATTCTTGCTCTAATATGTTTGGATGATGGTTAAAGCATGTTTGGATGATGGTTATAGCATGTTTGGATGATGGTTATTGCATAAGATGTGTTGAGAACTACATGCATGTATATATGTCATTTTCGGCCATGACTAGTTTTACCATAAGATATGTCATTTCATTCATGTATTGATGAATGATGTTTTAGGAAATGTTGGATGATGATTCATTTAAAAAAATGTTCATGCATGTTCATTTCCATTACTTTGATTAAATGGTCTATGCTTTGACATGCTAAATGTGTTATCTTTAATTTGATTAAAGTATATATATTTTTCATGAAGTGTATGCAAATGTTGCAAGTGTTTAGTGGTGGAATTTGATGTTAGCATAAAGTTATGGATTATTAATTCATATGATGAACTGTGATATTATGTATGTATGATGGTGGTAATTTTAATGTAGGATGTTTAATTTGATTAAATTATCTTATATTGCATCATTGTATGGCATAAATTATTATATTTTTGAAATGTAATAATTTGGTTGTTTGAATGATTTCAAAAATTGATGATGCAAGATGACATGATTGTCTTTGAGAAGATAAATGTGTCACAAAAAGTATTACTTTAGTTAAAAGTAACTTTGTGCATGAATAATTACTCTTGGAATAATATATCTCATTTATCTATGCCATGCATACTTTTGTGAAAAGTATTGAAATGATAATAATAGTTAATAATATATACTTTGGTGTAATATGACAAAAGTGTTTGTGTATGATTCCTATGAAATGGTAATTGTTGCATAGCCCAAAGTTATAATTATTACTACATGCATATATATATATAATCTATTAATATATAAGATATATTTATATATACTTTAAATAATTGTTTATATTCATGCCTTTAAATAATTGTTTATCATATTTGGTAGTGATGTTTAATATTTATTTATGTGATGAATGATATTAGATTAGAGGGTTGATCATGGGCACCATTTGGTTTTCAAAATATTCAAAATGTTTTGTAATATTCTTTTATTAAATGGCTTGTAATAATTATTTATTATTTATTTTAATCGGGCCGGCGTGCCTAAGATCCAATTTGTAATTGAATCGGCTAGACCGGAACCGAAGAGTATCTGGATGACGATCCAATCGAAGAATAGTATTAGGGTAAATAGTTTGCCTTTAAGATGTATTTTCGAAAAGCCCCATGATCAACCACATGCTTTTTTATGCATTATGTGATATGTATGATTGTTAATTAAACACGACATGCTAAAATGAATTAACTAAGGTTAAACCTAAATCTCCCCAATTGAAAAATTATTAATCCAAGTCTCCCACTGTGGGATAACTAAATTCTTTGATATAAATTTTAATATCCCAGATTCTATTATGTGAGGGATATATCTTTATATCATAGAATTAAGTTGATCTTGTTCTTAGATGGATATTTTCACCTTGACCAAGATTCTATTATGTGAGGACATGATGAAAATGTCATCCTAAGAAAGCACAATGGTTCGGATTTAACAAGCCTAAGGTACCAAGAATTCTATTAATGTATGTATCCGAAGCTAGGACAAGGAATATGAATCAAACCTTATATAGTGATATAAAAGATACTTATTATACTTAATTAACCAAGAATTCTATTATGTGAGGTTAATTGAATTTGATAAGAAATTGATTCCCCAATAAGAAATTTAATCCAACAAAAATTTCAGGATCCTATTTAAGGGAGTGTAGGACTCGAATAAAATAGTGGAAGCTAATTTGATTATGCATTAAAAGGTTTAAAAGATTACAAGACATTAATAAAATTACTTTTCTTTGCAGTTTCATCTTTGTGATAAATAATCAAAAAAAAAAAAAAAAATGGCCAACAATATTCTCCTAAGGATAATGGACAATAACATGTTAGCCGGACCCAACCTAAAAAATTGGCTAAGAAATCTTAGAATTGTTCTAGATTTTGAAAGAATTGCCTATGTCCTGGAAGTACCTCTTCCACTTGATATTGGACCGGATGCTCCACAAGCTAAGCTTGATGCTCTTGAAAAGTGGAGAGAGGATAGTAGGATGGCTAAAAATTACATGTTAGCCTCTATGAATAGAGAACTTCAAACTAAGCATGAAGAGGTTTCAAATGCTTATGATANTTTTAGAATCCATGCTTTCATGCTTTCATTCTCCATCTCCACCACTCTTCATGCATGCTGATTCTTTCAGTTACTTCAATTTCTTGTATCTGAGAGATGTTTCCGACCGTAGAGGATGAGAAGAGATACCTCAACCTGTCACACTTTTCTACATTTATGAATATTAATTTGCTGAAAGACTTCGCATTGACTAGGCTGCAACATATCTTCTCCATATTACTTAGATTAACAAAAAACAAAAATTCTAAGATTGGAAAGCAATCATTAGGAGTGCATCCCATTGAGTTGACAATATACAAAATTTCATGACTATTTTGTATAGAGAGACGCTTTAATTATGGGAAACCTTCTCTGTCAAGTTCCCAAAGTATATCCTTAACACCATCTAGCTGATGTAGACAGAGATATTTAGCTTTCTTCACCAAAATTTCAACCGCATACCTCAAATGAAGACTTCCATTACACTTGAGTCTCAATGTTCTCGAGTTCTCATAGTCATCAGACCACGCCTATCCATCTCCAATATTTACTTCATACTTACCTAAATTCTCAGGGATAAAGTCCTGCTGTATAATCTGCAGATTCGGGATATGTAGGCGCAAAGAGTTCAGTTGAGACAATCTCTTCAACTCAGCAAGACTAGTGTTATTTTATCCTTCAACTTCCCATCGGTCAAAGCTATTACATAATTAGCTCTTCTAATTGAGACAAACTCGCTATGAAATTTGGTGTGATTACTCTAAGCTTTGGACAATCGATCAATAGTAATAGCTTTAGTTGCGTCAATTGTTTAAACATTTCAGGCAACTGTTCAAGACCACAATCTTGAAAAACAAGAATCTCTAAATTTCTTAGCTCACCTATTATTGTTATATCTCCTAAAGTGCAACCCACCAGAGTCAATGTTTAAAGGTTTGTTAGGACAAGAAAGGATGAGGGTAGTGGAAAAAAATGAACTTCAAACAAACTTAGAACTTTAAGTTCCATCATCCCTTGAAAAAAGTGGTTTGGGATTTGTAAAAAACGATCTTTTTCAAGACACAAAGCAAGTAACTGGAGGTTCGGAAAGTTTACCCTTTCAGGAAGCCTATCAATGTCTCCATGATGCAAACAAATTGCAATAGAATCTTTGTACATTCCCTTCACCAAAACTTCTTTAAAGCCACAAGCATCTTGAATATTAAACATACATTTCTCTTCGGCAATTGATGCAACAACCATATGAGTGATGTCATGCATTTTGACCGTCTCATTATTATTACCTTTCAACAACAAACACGAAGCTTCAAGATAATCAATCAGTGACTTGATTCTATTCATTCTATGTTAATCGTATGAACACCTTGAAAAAAACCCAACCCCATGTCGTATGCCAGGAAGCACATGAAAGGTATACTAGTACCCACATCAGAAAGAGCACAAAGTAGAAGTAGTGATTTTGCTTCCTCACTGTTCAACAATGCGTTCAGTATAAAGTGTTATTAATTTCTGGAATACATCTTGGATTAGAAATTTTTAACTGACGTAACGCATCCCTCCAGACAGAATCACTCTCACCTTTTCAAGATACAAAGCAAGTAACTGGAGGTTCGAAAAGTTTACCTTTTCAGGAAGCCCATCAATGTCTCCATGATGCAAACAAATTGCAATAGAATCATTGTACATTCCTTTCACCAACACTTCTTCAAAGCCATTGACATCTTGAATACTAAACATACGTTTCTCTTTGGCAATTGATGCAACAACCATATAAGCAATGTCATGCATTTTGACCATCTCATTATTGTTACCTTTCAACAACAAACACGAAGCTTCAAGATAATCAATTAGTGACTTGAATCTATTCATTCTATCGTTAATCTTATGAACATCTCGAAACAAGCCCAACCCAATGCCGTATGCGAGGAAGCACATGAAAGGTATACTAGTACTCACATCAGAAAGAGCACAAAGTAGAAGCAGTGATTTTGCTTCTTCATTGTTCAACAATACGTAACTCAATTCAATAGTTGAGTATAAACTGTTATCCATTTCTGGAACACATCTTGGAATAGAACTTTTTAACTGACGTAACGTATCCCTCCAGACATAATCACTCTCACCTTTTCAAGACACAAAGCAAGTAACTGGAGGTTCCGAAAGTTTACCCTTTCAGGAAGCCCATCAATGTCTCCATGATGCAAGCAAATTGCAATAGAATCTTTGTACATTCCCTTCACCAACACTTCTTTAAAGCCATTGGCATCTTGAATATTAAACATACGTTTCTCTTATACAATTGATGCAAAAACCATATGAGCGATGTCATGCATTTTGACCGTCTCATTATTGTTACTTTTCAACAACAAACACGAAGCTTCAAGATAATCAACTAGCGACTTTATTCTATTCATTCTATTGTTAATCGTATGAACATCTTGAAACAATCCCAGCCCCATGTCGTATGCTAGGAAGTACATGAAAGGTATACTAGTACCCACATAAAAAAGAACACAAAGTAAAAACAATGATTTTGTTTTTTTACTGTTCAACAATACGTAACTCAATTCAATAGTTGAGTATAAAGTGTTATCCATTTTTGGAACACATCTTGGATTAGAACTTTTTAACTGACGTAATGCATCCCTCCAGACAAAATCACTCTCACCTTTTTAAGACACAAAGCAAGTAACTGGAGGTTCAGAAAGTTTACCCTTTTAAGAAGCCCATGAATGTCTCCATAATGCAAACAAATTGCAATAGAAACTTTGTACATTCCCTTCACCAACACTTCTTTAAAGCCATTGGCATCTTGAATATTAAACATACATTTCTCTTTGGCAATTGATGCAACAACCATATGAGCGATGTCATGCATTTTGACCGTCTCATTATTGTTACCTTTCAACAACAAACACGAAGCTTCAAGATAATCAACTAGCGACTTTATTCTATTCATTCTATTGTTAATCGTATGAACATCTTGAAACAATCCCAGCCCCATGTCGTATGCTAGGAAGTACATGAAAGGTATACTAGTACCCACATAAAAAAGAACACAAAGTAAAAACAATGATTTTGTTTTTTTACTGTTCAACAATACGTAACTCAATTCAATAGTTGAGTATAAAGTGTTATCCATTTTTGGAACACATCTTGGATTAGAACTTTTTAACTGACGTAATGCATCCCTCCAGACAAAATCACTCTCACCTTTTTAAGACACAAAGCAAGTAACTGGAGGTTCAGAAAGTTTACCCTTTTAAGAAGCCCATGAATGTCTCCATAATGCAAACAAATTGCAATAGAAACTTTGTACATTCCCTTCACCAACACTTCTTTAAAGCCATTGGCATCTTGAATATTAAACATACATTTCTCTTTGGCAATTGATGCAACAACCATATGAGCGATGTCATGCATTTTGACCGTCTCATTATTGTTACCTTTCAACAACAAACACGAAGCTTCAAGATAATCAATCAGCGATTTGATTCTATTCATTCTATCGTTAATCTTATGAACATCTTGAAACAAGCCCAACCTCATGTCGTATGCCAGGAAGTGCAAGAAAGATATACTAGTACCCACATCAGAAAGAGCACAAAGTAGAAACAATGATTTTGCTTTTCACTCTTCAACAATGCGTAACTCAATTCAATAGTTGGGTACAAAGTGTTATCCATTTCTGGAACACATATTGGATTAGAACTTTTTAACTAATGTAACGCATCCCTCTAGAAAGAATCACTCTCACCTTTTTAAGACACAAAGCAAATAACGGGAGGTTTAGAAAGTTTACCCTTTCAGGAAGCCCATCAATGTCTCTATGATGCAAACAAATTGCAATAGAATCTTTGCACATTCCCTTCACCAACACTTCTTTAAAGCCATTCGCATCTTGAATATTAAACATACGTTTCTCTTTTGCAATAGATTCAACAACCATATGACAATGTCAAGCATTTTGGCCGTCTCATTATTGTTACCTTTCAACAACAAACACGAAGCTTCAAGATAATCAATCAGCGACTTGATTATATTCATTCTATCTTTAATCGTATGAACATCTTGAAACAAGCCCAACCCCATGCCGTATGCCAAGAACCACATGAAAGGTATACTAGTACCCACATCAGAAAGAGCACAAAGTAGAAGCAGTAATTTTTCTTTTTTACTATTCAACAATGTGTAACTCAATTCAGTGGTTGAGTATAAAGTGTTATCCACTTCTAGAACACATCTTGGATTATAACTTTTTAACTGACGTAACGCTTCCCTCCAGACAGAATCACTCTCATCTTTTCAAGACACAAAGCAAGTAATTGGAGGTTCAGAAAGTTTGCCCTTTCAGGAAGCCCATCAATGTCTCAATGATGCAAACAAATTGCAATAGAATCTTTGTACATTCCTTTCACCAGCACTTTTTTAAAGCCATTGGCATCTTGAATATTGAACAAATGTTTCTCTTTGGCAATTGATGCAACAACCATATGAGCGACCGTGGGTTAAGGGATGGGGAGGTAGAGACCTTCAAAGCTCGATTGGTGGAGCGAAAAGGTTATGCTCAGAAACAAGGATTGGATTAGGAGGAATCCTTCTCGCCGTAGCTAGATTAAAATCCAATCCGTTATAATGCTAGTCTCGCGCCATACCATGATATGAAATTTGGCAGATGATGTCAAAAACAGCTTCCTCAATGGGTTTATTGAGGAAAACATTCTACATGGAACAACCAATAGGTTTTGTATCCTTGCTGAAGGCATAAGGTGTGCAAATGCATTGATCCCATTTATGGATTGAAGCAAGCTTCAAGAAGCTGGAACATTCGATTGACAAACATAATCAAATCGTTTGGTTTTGTCAAGAATCCGGATGATCTTGTGTGTACAAATGGGGTTTTAAAGATCATGCCATCACATTTCTCATATTATAGTAGATGACATACTTTGATGAGAAATGATTATTAGGCATGGATGATAGAGGTTAAGTTGTTGTCCAAAACCATTCCGAATTGAAAGACTGAGAAGGCAAAAAAGCAATAGTCCTTGGCTATCGTGATGATAGAGATGAAACGAAAAGGGTAATTAGGTTTCCCAGAAATGGTACATAGTATTGGAAACTGCTAAAAGATTTAGCATGGAGTTAGAACTAATTTAAAGGAGAGGTGTCTCTTGCCCTTCACTCACGGTCTTCATCTTTCTAAGGAGATGGGTCTAAAAGACGATGAGAAGAGCCAGAGCAAAGATGCGTAATGTGCCTTATGCGTCTGCAGTAGGCAGCTTAATGTACGCAAAGCTATGTACAAGAAGCACTATAGCTTAGCATGTAAGTGTTACAAGCAGAGATATCAGTCAAACTTAGGGGAGAGAAAAATTGGTCGGTTGTAAAATCGATCCTTAAGTACTTGAGAAGAAACTAAAGATCTAGTTCTGAGTTATGGATGTTCGAGTTTAAACATTCAAGGATACTCAGATTTCTGATTTCCAATCAGATATTGATGATAGAAAGTCCTACATCAGGGTACATTTTTATATGTAATAGAGGTGCTGTTAGTGGAAAAAGTTCCAAACAGACAAACCAGACAACCACAACGATCCACCATAGAAGCTGAATACATGCTGCTTCGGAAGCAGCAAAAGAGGCTGTTGGATGTAAAAGTTCGTATTGAACTTGGTGTGGTCAAACATGGCTTACCCAATAAGTGTGTCTCTGTGACAATTAGGAGCTATTGCCAAGGCAAAGGAACCAGGGCACACCAAAATCCAAACACATATCAGCGTAAGTATCAACATTGAGAGAATTCGTGGCTGGAGGGAGAGATTATAATTCGAAGACTTCTTCAGCAGAAAAATGTAGCGATCCACGACTAAGGCGAAACTAAGCAATGGACCGGATGACACTGAAGCAATTGAACATCTTGGGAAGATGGGTATGAGATACAAATCGAATGGCTTTAGTGCAAGTGGGAGTTTGTTAGTGTAGTATATTAGTGTAGCCTAGAAAACCATTCGTGTTATCGGTTTCAGAGCATTTGTGATTATATATATCATAAATAATGGAAGAAAGAGTTCTTCATTCAATTATATATAAATTGCTTCCTTTATTCAGTCATGCATTTAAAATAATAGATGTATATGAATGTCCATTGATGTTTAATCGGTAAATGAATTATGAAAGGTGTTCCCTACGGAAGCATATAAATTTGGGCAACTTATTGCATGTAGGCATATCGGATGCTTCGAGATTCATTTGAGTCTGATAGGTGTATGAGTGGGACGATGTAGCTCTTATGTCACTGGGGCATTGGTCTGGATAACGGTTGGTGAACTATTTTCGAACGTGACCGAAATAACGACAACACTTCTTGGAAAAGCAGTAGTCTGTCATTTTAGTGTCTCGTGTTTATGTAGTCACTTGTGCTACGATTGTAAGTCTCTGCCTTGAGAATGATCGTAGGGATTCGATAGATGGTATGGTGTGCTGATACGTGTGTTAAGTACGAGTAATCATGTTTGTAATAAACCTATTGCGTCATGTGTGTTTCTTATGGGGAAACAAACGAGGTCGATACGAGAGGTGATCTATTACTCGGAAATATATCGGATGGGGAATACCGCTGACTCCATGGTCGGATTCGATGTTCCCTCTAAACTATGAATATGTCAATGTCGAAAAAACAAAAGTACTCGGCCAGAGGCTATTATTAGTCATACCAATTTAGCAATTCACTGTTTGTGATGCGAGTTCGAACAGTATGATCACGCTACGTATTCCGGCTTAGATTTAATCCGAATGAAGTTCGGATCTGCGTTCATGACATCCCGCTCAATTAGGATATATCTCATGGCGGGGACTTACCTGCATGGTACGCTTAGATCTAATATGGGTCGATAATAGTACTTCTATCGTGCGTTTAGGAATACTCGACACATTGCCTAGCTTAAGTGATTACCATATGTTGTCATATGGGTCCTCCAGTGACAGGTTCCAGATCACCAGAACGGCGTCCACGACTTATAGGTTCCGGTGCGAACTACATGGCATTTCGAGAAGTTATGGAGAATGACTGAGGAGAGAGAATAGATAATGTTGTTTATCCCGAAGATGGGCACCACTGGAGCACTGTCCGCGCGTCAAGATATGGGATTTCTATGGTAAATATCTACATTGAAAACTATATAGTCGTGACATTTAACGCGATTAAAATGTGGCTAAGGCAAACATAATTAATGACTTTAATTACTTATCTCTTAAAGGGTAAGCAAATCTTAAGTGTTTTAAATCGGTTAATGAGATGAACAAAAATAATTTTTAATAGTTAAAGGGTAAAGGGTAATTTATGGGTTGTCATTGTAAACTAGTTTAGTTACATGGGCCCTTGAATAATATTGATTATTCAAAGGGTAGCATAATAAATTGTGGGGTTCTATAAAAAAGATTTATGGGCTGGAAGTGAAAAATAATATAATTACAAAGCCCAAGTATATATATAATGCACAAAGGTTGCATTTTATTCACTAACACACTTGTCACCAAAAAGCCAAAAACCTAAAACTCTCTAAAACCACAACACTCTCTAAACTACCTCAAGGGGTGTTTAAAGTGTGAGGTGCTCCTTATTGAGGACGATCTTCTCAATCCAAGCACAAAGGAGTAGGTTAATCTCTTTTCCAAGCTTTGTTGAAAACCGGTTTTAGAATCCTGCTTTCATGCTTTCATTCTCCATCTCCACCACTCTTCATGCGCTGATTCTTTCAGTTACTTCAATTCTGTATCTGGAGATGTTTCCGACCGTAGAGGATGAGAAGAGATACCTCAACCTGTCACACTTTTCTACATTTATGAATATAATTTGTGAAAGATCTTGCATGACTAGGTGACACTATCTTCTCCATATTACTTAGATTAACAAAACAAAAAATTCTAAGATTGAAAGCAATCATTAGGAGTGCATCCATTGAGTTGACAATACAAAATTTCATGACTATTTTGTATAGAGAGACGCTTTAATTATGGGAAACTTTCTTGTACGTTCCACAAATATTCCTTACACCATCTAGCTGATGTAGACAGAGATATTTAGCTTTCTTCACCAAAATTTCAACCGCATACCTCAATGAAGAATTCCATTCACTTGAGTCTCAATGTTCTCGAGTTCTCATAGTCATCAGACCACGCCTATCATCTCAATTTTACTTCATACTTACCTAAATTTCAGGGATAAAGTCCTGCTGAGTAATTGCAGATTTGGGATATGTAGGCGCAAAGAGTTCAGTTGAGACAATCTCTTCAACTCAGCAAGACTAGTGTTATTCTATCCTTCAACTTCCCATCGGTCAAAGCTATCACATATAAATAGCTCTTTCTAATGAGACAACTGGCTATGAAATTGGTGTGATTACTCTAAGCTTTGGACAATCGATCAATAGTATAGCTTTAGTTGCGTCAATTGTTTAAACATTTCAGGCAACTGTTCAAGACACAATCTGAAAAAAGAATCCCTAAATTTCTTAGTCAATCATTGTTATCTCCTAAGTGCAACCACCAGAGTCAATTTTAAATGTTGTTAGTAAAGAAAGGATGAGGTAGTGAAATAAAATGAAATGAATGCATAAAAACTTAGAACTTTAAGCCATCCTTGAAAAAATAAGAATTTGTAAAAAGGGATTTGTAAAAAAACGATCTTTTTCAAGACACAAAGCAAGTAACTGGAGGTCGGAAAGTTTACCCTTTCAGGAAGACCTCAATGTCTCCATGATGCAACAAATTGCAATAGAATTTTGTACATTCCTTCCCCCAAAACTTCTTTAAAGCACAAGCATCTGAATATAAACATACATTTCTCTCGGCAATTGATGCAACAACCATTGAGTGATGTCAGCATTTTGACCGTCTCATTATTATTACCTTTCAACAACAAACACGAAGCTCAAGATAATCAATCAGTGACTTGATTCTATTCATTCTATGTTAATCGTATGAACACTTGAAAAAAACCAACCCATGTCGTATGCCAGGAGCATGAAAGGTATACTAGTACCCACATCAGAAAGAGCACAAAGGAAGTAGTGATTTTGCTTCCTCACTGTTCAACAATGCGTTCAGATAAAGTGTTATTTATTTTGGAATACATTTGGATTAAATTTTATAACTGACGTACGCATCCTCCAGAAAGAATCACTCTCACCTTTTCAAGACACAAAGCAAGTAAATGGAGGTTCGAAAAGTTTACCCTTTTAGGAAGCCCATCAGTCTCCCATGATGCAAACAAATGCAATAGAATCTTGTACATTCCCTTCACAACACTTCTTCAAAGCTATTGGCATCTTGAATACTACATAGTTTCTCTTTGGCAATTGATGCAACCATCATATGAGCGATGTCATGCATTTTGACTGTCTCATTATTGTTATCTTTCAACAACAAACACGAAGCTCAATAATCAATCAGCGACTTGATTCTTCATTTTATCGTTTATCGTATGAACATCTTGAAACAAGCCCAATCCAGTATATGCCAGGAAGCACATAAGGTATACGAGTACCCACATCACAAAGAGCATAAGTAGAAGCAGTTGATTTGTTCTCCTCACCTGTGGTGAACATGTGTTGATATAAAGTGTTTCAATCTGGAACACATCTTATGGGTATTTGTATTTAATGAAATACAAATCTGAATCCTTTGAAAAATTCAGAGAATTCAAGAATGAAGTAGAAAATCAAACTGGAAAAAAGTATTAAAATACTACGATCAGATCATGGGGGTGAATACTTGAGTACAGAGTTTCAACAGTTCTTGAAAGAAAATGGGATCATCTCACAGTTGACTCCTCTTTATACATCCCAGCTCAATGGAGTGTCTGAAAGGAGAAATCGTACCTTATTGGATATGGTACGATCGATGATGAGTTTTACAGACTTAGCAATGTCTTTGTGGGGGTACGCTCTCCAGACCGCTGTGCACATCCTTAATAGGGTCCCGTCTAAAACTGTCCAAAAAACACTGTATGAGATATGGTATGAAAAACGTCCAAGTCTGAATTATATGAAGATTTGGGGTTGCCCAGCTTATGTTAAATTGGTTAAATCTGATGAGCTGGATGTTAAATCTGAGAAGGGTCGGTTCATTGGATATCCTAAAGATAGTTTAGGATATTACTTTTACTTCCCAAGTGATTAAAGAGTTTGGATCAGTAGAAATACGCGCTTCCTCAAGAATGAGTTCTTAGAGGAAGGCGGTGTTGGAAGAAGTATTGAACTCAAGAAAGAGTTCGAAGAGCCTAGAACCGAGATTGCTGAAGATGGAATGTCCACTCAGTGAACCTCAGCATCAGATACTATGGTTCCAGTACAAAAGTCTTCTAGAATATCAAAACCTCTAGACAGATATGGGTTCCTACATGAGCAAGATTTTGAATCTTACTTAGTGGGAGTAGATGATCATGGTGATGATCCTAGAAGCTAAGAAGAAGCAATAATAGATAGAAATTCAAGAAAATGGCTGGAAACGATGGATTCTGAGATAGAATCAATGCATGCCAATCAAGTATGGTCGCTTGTGGATCCACTGGAGGGAATAGTTACTATAGGTTGTAAATGGGTCTACAAGAGAAAAGTTGGTAANATTGATGCAACAACCATATGAGCGATGTCATGCATTTTGACCGTCTCATTATTGTTACCTTTCAACAACAAACACGAAGCTTCAAGATAATCAATTAGTGACTTGATTATATTCATTCTATCGTTAATCTTATGAACATCTCGAAACAAGCCCAACCCAATGTCGTATGCCAGGAAGCACATGAAAGGTATACTAGTACCCACATCAGAAAGAGCACAAAGTAGAAGCAGTGATTTTGCTTCTTCATTGTTCAACAATACGTAACTCAATTCAATAGTTGAGTATAAAGTGTTATCCATTTCTGGAACACATCTTGGAATAGAACTTTTTAACTGACGTAACGCATCCCTCCAGACATAATCACTCTCACCTTTTCAAGACACAAAGCAAGAACTGGAGGTTCCGAAAGTTTACCCTTTCAGGAAGCCCATCAATGTCTCCATGATGCAAGCAAATTGCAGTAGAATCTTTGTACATTCCCTTCACCAACACTTCTTTAAAGCCATTGGCATCTTGAATATTAAACATACGTTTCTCTTTGGCAATTGATGCAAAAACCATATGAGCGATGTCATTCATTTTGACCGTCTCATTATTCTTACCTTTCAACAACGAACACTAAGCTTCAAGATAATCAATCAGTGACTTGATTCTATTTATTCTATTGTGAATCATATGAACATCTTGAAACAATCCTAGCCCCATGTCGTATGGTAGGAAGCACATGAAAGGTATACTAGTATCCACATCAGAAAGAGCACAAAGTAGAAGCAGTGATTTTGCTTTTTTACTGTTCAACAATGCGTAACTATATTCAATAGTTGAGAATAAAGTGTTATCCATTTGTGGAACACATCTTGGATTAGAACTTTTTAACTAATGTGATACATCCCTCCAGACAGAATCACTCTCACCTTTTCAAGACACAAAGCAAGTGACTAAAGGTTCAGAAAGTTTACCCTTTCAGGAAGCCCATCAATGTCTCCATGATACAAACAAATTGCAATAGAATCTTTGTACATTGCCTTCACCAACACTTCTTTAAAGCCATTGGTATCTTGAATATTAAACATACATTTCTCTTTGGCAATTGATGTAACAACCATATGAGCGATGTCATGCATTTTGATCGTCTAATTATTGTTACCTTTCAACAACAAACACGAAGCTTCAAGAAAATCAATCAACGGCTTGATTCTATTCATTCTATCGTTAATCTTATGATCTTGAAACAAGCCCAACCCCATGCCATATGCCAGGAAGCAAATGAAAGGTATACTAGTGCCCACATCACAAAGAGCACAAAGTTGAAGCAGTGATTTTGCTTCTTCACTGTTCAACGATGCGTAACTCAATTCAATAATTGAGTATAAAGTGTTATCCATTTCTGGAACACATCTTGGATTACAAATTTTTAACTAACGTAACGCATCCCTCGAGATAGAAACACTCTCACCTTTTCAAGACACAAAGTAAGTAACTGGAGGTTCAGAAAGTTTATCCTTTCAAGAAGCCCATCAATGTCTCCATGATGCAAACAAATTGAAATAGAATCTTTGCAGATTCCCTTCACCGAAACTTCTTTAAAGCCATTGGCATCTTCAATACTGAACATACGTTTCTCTTTGTCAATTAATTCAACAACCATATGAATGATGTCATGCATTTTGACTGTCTCATTATTGTTACCTTTCAACAACAAACACGAAGCTTCAAGATAATCAATCAGTGACTTGTTTCTATTCATTCTATCGTTAATCATATGAACATCTTGAAACAAGCCCAACCCAATGTCGTATATCAGGAAGCACATGAAAGGTATACTAGTACCCACATCAGAAAGAGCACAAAGTAGAAGCAATGATTTTGCTTCTTCACTGTTCAACAATGCGTAACTCAATTCAATAGTTGTGTATAACGTGTTATCCATTTCTGAAACACATCTTGGATTAGAACGTTTTAACTGACATAATGCATCCCTCCAGAAAGAATCACTCTCACCTTTCAAAGCACTTGCAATTGTTGTAATTGCAAGTGGTAGACCTACACATTTTTCAATTATTTTAGCTGCTATATCACATTTATCTGTTAAATCACCAATGATGTTCGCAAACAAATTTCTTCTATCATCATCACCCAAAGGCTCAACAGATACATTCCTCTGAGTATTCATTTCTTTTAATACAACTTGTGTTCTGGCTGTTAACAATATTCTGCATCGCAATTTCTCATCGTTGCTTTCTTTCTTGTCTTGCTGGATGCTACCTTTATCATCATAGCTAAAAGGAATCCCAACAACCTTCAAGTCAAGCTTATTCTAGATATTATATGCAATTACAAGGATTCTCTTGGCTTTTTTCAACCTATAAAGTAATTGATCAGCTCTTCCAGATAGATTCTCCTGGTCTTTAAATACCATGCCCAATTGACTAGCAATGTCGACTTGAATTTTTCTTTTTCCAAGAGCTTGGCTCCATCCTAGAAATTGGACTCTCTTGAGTGAAACCTCTCATAATCCTCGCCGACAAATATGGATTTTGTCCTTCTTAGAATAACGGGGTCGGAAACTCCACTGAATTTTCCTTTTTCCAAGAGCTTGGCTTCATCCTCTGTCACCTGCTCTGCATCCTTGCTGAGCCTGTATCGCTTCATCAAATCAGGACACATCCCTTTGAAACAGCGCCTCTTTGCTTTATCTTCATCATCAACGAGCTTTACTTCACATTCCATGAAACCTTCCATGCCCCTCAGCTAGTCTTTAACTTCATTGTAAATCTCTTCCCCTTATCTTTCAGCAACGTCAACATCTGCTTCCACATCCTGTCTTCAACTTCTGACCTCCTCAATTTGTTCCTTTGCCTTCTCCATATACTTCTGGTACTTGAACACAAAGGAAATCTTCCGACAAATGAAATCATACACAGTCTCTGTAACTTGTTCTGCAGCTTTGGAAGTAGCAGTAGCATCTATTTCAACCATTACCCTTTTTTTTTTGTCTTTTCTTTCTTTTTGGTTTGAACAAGGAAAGCCACTGACAAACGCTACTTAGGAGGACAAGAAAAAAGAAATATTGAAAAAAGAGATATACTAGAAATGTTTATGAGATCGAAATAATTCAAAAACTAATGTTTAAAAACAAAAAATACTAAAGTTAGCGAAAAAAAAATATACCGAATTCACGCAACGACATACGTGGCACCATCTGCTTTTCTTAAAAAAAAAATTCATAATTAATGGACTATCAAGATGATGCCACGTCTGTCGGTGCATGAATTCGGTGTATGTTTTTTGGTAATTGTATCATTTTTCATATTCAACACTCAAAGTGTTTCATTGAGCAATGCTACAATTACAAAAAAAAATACACCAAATTCACGCACCGACATACGTGGCACCATCTACTTTTCTTTAAAAAAAATTCATAATTAATGGACGATCAAGATGGTGCCACATTTATCGGTGCATGAATTCGGTGTATTTTTTTCTATAACAACATCATTTTTCATATTCAACACTCAAAACTTTTTTTATTTGAAAAAAAAAACATAATCAAACTTTTTCATTGAGCAATACTACAATTATCGAAAAAAATACATCGAATTCACGCAACGACATACGTGACACCATCTGCTTTTCTTAAAAAAAATTTCATAATTAATGAACGATCAAGATGGTGCTACATCTATCGATGCGTGAATTCGATGTATTTTTTTCGGTAACTCTATCATTTTTCATATTCACTACTCCAAGTTTTTCATTGAGCAATGCTACAATTACCGAAAAAAATACACCGAATTTACGCACTGACATATGTGGCACCATCTGCTTTTCTTAAAAAAATTTCATAATTAATGGACGATCAAGATGGTGTCACGTCTGTTGGTGCGTGAATTCGATGTATTTTTTTTGGTAACTGTATCATTTTTCATATTTAACACTCAAACTTTTTTTATTTAAAAAAAAATAATCAAATTTCTCTTTATAAAGTTGATCGTAAAAGACAAAGAAAAAAAAAGGTTGGAAACACAAAAGTTATTTTTATTTGATTGCTTAAGGAAGGAAAGAAGGAACCAAACGTAGAAGAACTTTAATTGCTGTGAAGAGTAATACAATAAATATATCATTTTCATATAATATTTCTCATACAATATTATGTAATAAGATATGATAGGTTAATTTAAAGTTAAAATTAAATTTTTAGTTAATCATATTTTACCACATAATTTTGTATGAAAAATATTATATGAAAATGATGTATGTGTAGGATTATTCTTGCCGTAAATGATGATACGATGTAAGTATGAGAAGCTGACGAATACTCGTAAGTATATATGAGAAGCTGATAAAGGCCAGATCTACGGCCAGATCTGGCTGTCGACGGCCGCACTGTCGTTGTCCCATCGTTGACAGTCAACGATGACCATTTCTTTAGCCGTCACTTTCCAGCCAGATCTGGCATTTTCACGTCAGATCTGGCCTTTTCCGGCCAGATCCACTGTAGAAAAGTCCAGATCGGTAAATTACCAGCCATTTTTGGTGGTGGCATAGACCATTGTGATAGATTCCGGCTACCACCGGCAGTGGCCACCAGAATCAGGTAAGTATGGGTAGGGGGTGTTTTTGTTAATTTTTAAATTTTTTTCTGGGGGTATTTGATGGAATTAATAAACTTAAGGGGTCTAAAAGTAACTAAAAAAGTAGACTAATATTTCTCAAAGGGCATTCTAGTCTTCTCACTAACAAAAGGTACCTGTTTGTCATTTTAAAACCTTTTGAGTACAATCGCCAAACAATTGAATATGGCACATTGAAGAAACCTATAACACTGTTTTTGTGTACTTCAAATATATATTATTTCATGTTTTATAATTATTGAATTTGTATATATGGTGGTCAATTAATTAAGTTACTCATTAATTCTTTTAAGTTGTGTTAAATACCATATTTTTTAAAATTGCTTCTTAGTTAGTTGTTGTAATAATGCCTCAATTATTATTTGAAATTAAGGGATTGAATGAGGAAAAGTCTTATAAAGAGGTGTACAATATGGAAGAAAAATAATTGATCCATATGTGTTGCAATTACATGTATAAAGTGATAAACATTTACCAGAAGAATTAAAATAATTTGAGATAATAAATTCTTCATTTAAGAAAAACAATTAATTCATATATGTTTCAACTACCTGTTGAGGTTCAGAAGCAAAGCAAAGCTGCTGAAGGAAGGAATCAAGCGCAAAGTTCTTTGATAGCTGAGCATGATGTATGATGTAAGTAATGAGAAGCTGACGTAGACTTGCAAGTATATATGAAAAGAGTAATACTATACATACATCATTTCCATACAACATTATGTGGCAAGATATGATTGGTTAATTTAAAGTTAAAATTAAACTTTCATCCAATCACATCTTGCCACATAATGTTGTATGGGAATGATGTATGTGTAGTATTATTCATATGAAAAAGCTGATATAGATTTGAACAGCATTACATGTAAATCACAGTCGTCCAATAGTTTTCATAATCCAGTAGTGTGGGTGGATTGTTTTGGTCAATTTCTAGGTCTTTATTTCGGTCAATTTCTAGGTCTTTATTTCAGATTTTCAATTCCTTTGTTTGAGTGTGGGCCTTGATGTCTGTCTTGTCAATGTCATATCTCCATCCATTGTTTTTAAAATTTTGGCCGAACGACTTCACCTACCCAAAGTTTGGCATAAAGACAGATTGATACCAAAAAAAAATTAAAAATAAAAAACAAATACTTTCTGTCGTATTCTGTTAGAGATTTATGTCTACTAAAAGAAAGTATAGTAATTCAATTCTTACCCCAAGCCCGTTTGTATAGCCCTCTTGCGACATCAATCGATTTTTTGACCGAATTTAGCATTTTTCTGAGAAGTTCGATGATAAACAGTGGCACTGACCTTTGCTGGCGTGCGGTGAGAATGGAGATCGGTGGGTATTCCAGTCTTTTCACCATTTTTGTCTTTTAGCAGATGAAAATTCTTAACATAACATGATAGAAAATGGGTATTTGTCATTTCCAAACCTTTTGGATACCACTTTGTCTTTACAACAAATTTTAGGTATGTGTGAGTCGTTCCCCCTAAAATTTTATGAAAGGGTTAAAAAGATATATATACCCTTTAGCAGTTAGTTTTCAACAAATTATTTTACAAAACAATGTCCTCAGACTTTAGGGAGGAAAATATGTATCAACTTTATTAAAGAAATAATTAGAAAGCACACTTGTTAACCTGGTGGGTTTGTTTTAGTATTTTGAATAATATTTTTGAAAAAGTATGAGTTGAGTGGTAATAACGAGGTAAAATTTAAAATTTAACAAAAATACCCTCTAAGTTTGTTAATTTACTAAATATCCTTATAATAAAAATATAGAAAATTACAAAAACATCCCATTAAATACCAACAGCTGACCACCCTCTAAGCTGACCACAACTACTAGAGGGTGGTCAGAGGCACAGTATCGGTGCACGACCGAGTGGATCTAGTTGATCGTACACCAAGCTGACCTTTTTCGGTCAGATTGACGGCCATATGTGGTCGTGTTTGATCATCAACGACTGCCAAAGATATGGTTGTCGTTAACGACTAGTTGCGGCTAAAGATCCGATCGTCAACGGCTAGGTCTTTAACAATAGATCTGGCCAATATCGGCACACTACCAGCTAGATCTAGCTGGTAGTGTGCCATTATACCATATTCCAATCACTTTCCGGTAATGGTGGTCGGAATCTAGCAAATATGAGTGAGTATGAGTGTTTTTGTCAATTTCTAAACTTTTTTTTGAAGGTGTTTAGTTAAATTAACAAACTTAAAGAGTATAAAATAATTGAATAAAATATAATAGTATTTTCATAATAGAAAAACAAACATATATAAGAAAATGATAAGAATAAAATAGGGCAAAAATAGGGAAAAAGGCACCTATTTTTTAAAAACTTGATTGTTTGTGTTTAATCATGCTCATGATTTCTAATTCTAATGGTAATTTTTAAATATAAAATAATTACTTATATGATTATATTTTAAAAATTAAATTAAAAATAATTTAATTCTAATTGTCTTTGTAAATAAGATATTTAATATAAATTGTAGTCAATTTTACTCTATTTTTTCAATTTATTTCGCTTTTTTCTTTTCTTTTCTCTTACATTTTAAGTTATTTAACTGTAATAAAATTATTAAAAAGTAATTATTGGAGGAATCTCCCCTCACCGTCCCAAACTTTAATATAGCTAGACCCCGGAACCTGCCCTTACTTTTACAAAAGTCATCTGCCTCACTGTCCTACGACAAGACTACTCATCGACCTCCCTGTTGAGGTTCATATAATTAATCCATATGATAAACATTTACCAGAAGAATTAAAATGATTTGAGATAATAATTAATTCATAAATGTTGCAATTACCTGCTGAGGTTCAGAAGCAAGGCAAAGCTGCTGAAGCCTGAAGGAACCAAACGCAAAGCTCTTCGATAGCTGTATGATGCAAGTACGAGAAGCTGATGTAGACTTGAACAATGTTACATGTAAATCACAACCGTCGATTAGTTTTCATCCAGGCCGATTGTTTCTATCAATTCCCAAGGCTTCATTAGAGCTGAAATAATTGCAATAATAGTACAAATGAAATGTCATATTTATGATTGAATTCAACTCATTAGAGATGAAGGTAATTACCAATTTGTTTGAAATTATTGACAAAAGTGTCATGAAATTTCTTAGAAATATACCATGTTAACTAGTTACTTTAATAGTCTACATAATTAAAAAATTCAAATGGTTAATAAATTAGACTCTTAATTAATTTTATAATATCAAGAATGATGGATAAATATCAAAATCAAATTAAAGTGACGGTGGATTATAATATGCAAGTCTTGGTCAAGTTAATGTGAGAATTCAACAACTTCATCAACAAATTAACTTTGCTGAAATTATAGATTAATTGCAAGGAAATTTTTGAGAAATTAATTAAAGAGAACATGTCCGTTGCAAGACCAAGTTGCAATAAAAGGAAAAATAATTTTGGATTTCATTATTCCACAAGAGAGTTGTGTTAAATCAATCAGTACATAATACTAATAAAGCAAGCATTTAAAATGAATAATATTACACAAAATGATGTGGCAAAATATAATCGATAAAGTGAATATACAAAGATAACTCATTAATTGATGTTTCATTTAAATAATAATATCACATCACTTTATATTCAACTGAACTCTTTGTTAGAAGATTTTGTAATTGTGATATTACTTATTTAAAATTTATAACAGGAAAAAAGAAATTGGCTTTTAGAAATTAAAGGTTATTATAAAAGGTCCCACAAATTAGTAAAATAAACAGAATAAAAATATTTCCTTAAGACTGACTTTATTATCTTGTTACATGATAGTAACTTTAATTAAATAGTGCTTTTTTATAAAACTTTTATCAAAATCTTAAAAGCATGTTGAAGATGAAAAAAGAAAAATTGAGCTCAGTTTGTTTTAAGAAGAGCCCAACAACACCCACATCAAGCCAGATCACTAAACCTTCAAGCCCACCTAAGAAAGGTCTACGCCCAACACCACCTGCATTAACTTAAGTTGAATCACCCTCAAACCCAGCCCAAAATGAGAGCCTCCTCTTGCTTTCCAAGTTACAAATTGGGAGACTTCAGTGCTGTTGTACTTACATGCAACAATCACAAGCGAAAATGAACAGTGTCAATGATGACGGTGAATATACTTTCAAGGAAATTGAAAATAATGACAGGGATGAAGATGAAGATGCTTTTGAGGAAATGGAAAACAATATCAATGATGAAGATGAAAATGAAAATTAAAGATAGAACGAAGTACCAAAGAGGATTTGAAAATTAAATAATTTCTATCATGAGTATTTATTCATTTTCTAAATTATTTTAATTTGGTGTGTTGCTGAGTGGTTTAGTCGCATACCTGCTTGGTTCTTCCTAACATTAAGATAATCTATTGTTTGTGGGATTGAATCATTGTTTGAAACGAGTTTTATTGATTAACTTATGCAATGATGGTAATGTTAAGTTCTATGGACATTGATAGGCTTGCAATGGCTAAAAGTTTCGTAACGTTACATTGGGCTTAGACAGCAAGCAAGAAAACCCAATAAGTTAGTACATTGGTCAATACAAAAACATGAATAATTATTTGAAAATTTTGACCTTAAAATAAAATTATTGTAAAAGACACTAAAAGTGTATTACAGGTTTTACACTAGTTTTGATTCTTTCTAGATTTGATGGAGGCACTGGCATTGATTAGAGTCGCCTGCTATTGCTTGCATCCAAATGTTCTAGTGCCTGTGGAACCTCTGGTATTGATTGAAGCTTCTTGCAATAGCGTAACCATAGCCATCTCAGCTGAGAAAGTTTCTTTGTAGGAAGATTCTCAAATACGTTTCCACTTAGATTTAATTTTTCCAATAAAGATAAACAAAAGAGATCTTCAGTGATTTCTTTTATATTGCAGAAACCTAAGGATAAAATTCTAAATTCCTTCCAACATGCGATAGTGGATAATAATTTGCTCTTGGAAATTCTGACGCCAAAGAGAAAGAGTATGGAGGGATTTCAAGTTATAAATGCTACTGGATATACTCTTAAGTCGTTCGCACTTCCACAATTGTAATGAATTTAACTCAGTTGGACACGCAATTGATGAGGGAACTTCATCTATTGCATTACCTGTTAAATATAATTCTTTTATATTCCCTGAAATCTGCGGAAACATTGAGAGATTACTACAATAGGAGAGATTAAGAGTAATAAGAGTTGCTTTTAAATATAATTCTTTTACCTATTAAATATAATTGGAGTACCTAAGGTGAGATTTTCTTCACCTAGTAACTGGGAAAGAAGTTGCTTGCGTAGATGAACTAATCCACATCTTTTTTATTCTTCCCTAACATTTGCAATGAAGGAGCAATCTTCAATTGGCTAGAAATTTGGTTAAACACAACTCCAACAATTTTTGTTTTACCTATACCACCCATACCAAATCCCTACAATTTTAAAATCTAATTTTTCAATACTTAAAAGGGATTCAATACGATCAATGTGGGAACCTATTCCATCAAAGCCTTCACAATCACTTGGGGGTGATATGTCATTTAATTTCTTCGATATTTCTTTGACAATTTCGGCTACAAGTTTGGACTCAAGCCTAGCATTTACAAAGAGAAATACTGAGTTATACCAATGACCATATAGAAGCAAAATAATTAATATAAAATACTGCAAACGAGACTTATAATTGTATATAAGCTATCGAGATAAATAATATCATTGTTAATACCTCTCTTTATAAAAAAATAAAGAATACCATTAGACTACCAGGCCACTAATAGGTCTTCCTTTTATGATCATTGTCTGTAACTTAAAACAGAACTAAGTACATAAAATTTTATACATAGAAAAGGGTCCAACTTAATTACCTAATTTCCATTGAATCCCATCCAGATAGATTGGACACTTTAGTCAAAGCAGCTCTCCACCTCCGGATTTTTTCTGGCATTTTTTTGAAATTTTTTTCATGCTTGGCTAAAGCATCTTTAAAGCTTCCAGTTTGTTTCCTCACATCTGATGGATTGAGATGAAAAAAGACCGGCATGACCACTTGGCCATTCTTTTCCTTGCATTCAAGAATCTTCACAAGTTCATCCAAACACCATTTGGAAGAAGCATATCCTTCTGAGAAAATGATTACTGAAATCTTTGATTCTTCAATTGCTTTCAAAAGTGCAGGTGAAATTTCATCTGCTCTCTTAAGTCCATCATCATCAATGAAGGTTTGTAAAAAGTTCATTTCTGTAACTAAAATACATCCAATATACGTTGTCAAAACACATCCAATTTATTCCATCAGTGAAGATTAAACTTAATTAAAAAAAAAAAAGTAGAGAATTAAAAATTATATTAATTTAAGAAATAAAAGAAACTTACACAGATAGAACTGGAATAAACTTGTAAGTGAAGTTGTGAGTGAGTTATTCTTTCAAGAAAGGAGATGAATTCTGCTGTAATCCGAACAATTCACATAATTTCTGCAAAATTCCTCTCTTCACAAGCTTTACAAAGAAAGCTGCGCATCATTTGAGGATTATAGAGAAAATAAGGAGAGAAGAGTTCTGATTGATTTCATCTCTGGTGGTGAGGTGAGATTGATTTGTTCTCTCTGGTCTCTGCATTTCGTTGAAAAATTGAATTGATTTATATGAAATAGGTTAAAAAATTTAAAATCTGGGATATTTTATTTACATGTAGATGGAAATAGAATTTGGACATGTAGAAGAAACATTATGGGTCAAAAAATTGTAGCAATTTTACCCAATCAACAGGGGGAAACAATAACTGACAACAGGGGATATTTTTGTGAAATATGCCCAACTTTTGGATCTATTATAATTTCGAATACTTTAGGAGAGGTACATGTTTTTAAATTTTATTCTATTGCCTGACACTGACAGGGTGACTAGCTTGTCTTAATGCAACATCCTGTCTTGTAAACCCACCCACCCAAGACGAGCCCACCAAAACCGTGATCAAGCCAGGCCACTGATGATCCACCAACACAGCAACACTACATCATACGGACAACACTCATTTAGCCCAACACCGATGTCAACGCAGATCACTGACACGTAAAGCCCATCTAGAAAGGCTCAAGCCCAATAATTCCTACATCAAAGAAAGTCAATTCATCCCCAACCCAACACAAAATGATAGTCCACCTCATGCTTTTAAAGATATAATACTGAATTCACGAGATTACATAACAAATTATAAATTGGAATTCATATCTCAAATTTTTGTACAATTTTTTGCGCTAATTGGGAGATCTTCCCAATTAGCACAAAAAGTTGCACAAAAATTTGAGATATGAATCCCAATTTATAATTTGTTATATAATATGGAGAATTCAGTATTTATTGGATTTGCTAAGTAAATCCAATTCAAACCCAATCCAATCCAATAATGCTTTTCAATTTATAAATTTTAGTCTATTTTATTAATTGTTATTATGTGACAATAAACTTTACTTTTAATATTTGATAGATTTATTTTAATGGGATTATTTATTTGTTACTTTATCTTTGTAATGGACAAACCAACTTATGTCTCTCTATAATAGAATTATTTGTTTAAAATTTTGAATATAATCATTCCACTATGTTTAAATAATATAATAGTTCTTTAACGACTAATTTAGAAATAAGAAAACTATTTTATTACTAATTTACTAATAGTTCTATTTTATTAATTGTTTTTATGTGACTAAATTAATTAACGACAAAAAGTTTAATAGGATGTATATTAGATTAGATTTAGATGAAATCAATTTAGTTTTTATTCAATTTGGATTGGACTTGATTTTAATTTTTTCGAACTAATAAACACCCCTACTTAAAAAGAGTTTAAGTGAGGCTTAAATAATATCATTCTTTGTCTAAATATAGAGTGAAGCTATTGACACCCCTGACCCCACTAATGGATTAAAGAAGCCTCATTTCTTAAGATATCCTATTTAAAAAGTTTCAATTTTTTTTTATTTCCATAAATATCCTTCATTCTATTCTTAAAGTAACATTTTTCTTCACTTCTGCTATATTCTCCCCACCACCGTTACGCCTAAAATAAAATCAAAAGTTTAGAAAGAAATAAAGTTAAAAAAATTTCTTTGCAAATAATCCCAAGAATATAATACTGTTAAACAACAAATCATGCCTAGTTGTTTGTAGTCCTCACTTTCGATTCAAAATAAAAAATTGTCTAAATTTGTTCAGACTCCAAATGAAAACAATAATTTAGATACAAAACTGAACAGAGATTAGGAGATCGAAGAGCAATGTCAATTCTTTTCCAGCAAACATACTCAGGACTCAGTTTCTTCTTAAATTCATCAGGATATTCTTTCTTAATAGAAATGAAAGGTGAAGAACAAAAAAAATAAACCTATGAGATGATCTTCAAATTCATGAGCACCTACAGCAAACACACTTTAGATTTCTTCTAATGTCTTTCTCTACAACTTTGTGCAATCATGCATACTGAACCCTACTTTTATCTAAAGTTTAATTTATGATATCCCAAAATTATTGTTCTTTCACAAGTCTACATTTTGTTGTCTCGCCAACTTTCAATTTCAATGACAAAATTGGTTACTATTTTCATTTCAGTTGCTGGCCTACAACAGTTGTTTTGTTGAAACTTTCTTCAGCTGGCTTCTAGAGCTTCTGCTTTCTGTATATTTAATTACTAGGTTCAATTTCGAAGTCAAAGTGCAGGCCAGCATAAAGGGCATTAGACTTACAATTCATCAAAGACATGAAATTTGAAGAGTTTTACATTGAATGTGCACAATGATTATAATAGACCTACTTGTATCAACAAAAACATACTTGAGTACAAAACAAACTAGTTTCTATCATTTCACGTTCATGATGAATCAATAAATTCTTAGGAATATCTATCAAATTAATTTATTATTCCGATAATTATGCAGTCTTACCTGACAATAAGCATCCATGAATGCATGAAGATAAAGAATCCTGAAATCATAGAGAAGCAAAATCCTCCAATCTGGCTCATCATCCGATTTCGTTTTAGCAGTGAAAAAACATGTCAGCATCTATGTATTAGATTTACAGTGCATCACAGATATTACTTGGGAAGCGTTTTAATGGTAAGGACAAACTTATGAATCCTAATAGAACTTCTATTGAACCATGTACTCAAATTTCCATATAAGACTTCTTGCATAAGATAGATTTAAATTACAATAAAGTCTACCAACAGCCCCTATTGAGTTGTGGTAAATTCATGGAAACCAGAGCCACAACCTAGTGACCCTTCCAAAAACATAAAACTAATTCACACATTTACTTATACCTAATTCATAAGCTCCAAAGATATGACTGAAGTGAACTTCTCCTTTAACTCCAATTTGAACTCCAAATCTAGCAGTAGCAGATCATCTACCTCATCTTCAAAGGCATACCCTTTAGCCAAAAGGAAAACATCAACAATCATTCATAAAATTAGTATTCACTATTTTGTTTAGTAACCTAATTATAAAAAGTCTCTAGTTCTATTATTATCAAGGAAAAGAAAATAAGCAAAGTCTTAAAAGTTAACAAGAATTAATTTAGTAATATGAAATTCAATTGCATTATTGGAACCTAAATTTCAGTAAATCATAAAATTTCTTAAATAGTAATTATTTCTGACAAATTCAGTAAATCAATGGCGGATGCAGCATATTGCCTCCATCGGTAGTATGCATTCATGGCGTTACCTCAAACCTTGTTGGTGAAAATGTAATTGTCCCATATTTATAAAAATTAAATTCCTAAAAGCAAAATAAGGCTTTCAAAAAATTTCTCCTTTAACTTTGACAGTAATAAGACATAATAAAGGGTCTAGCTTTGTCCATCTACGTCAATCTATGTTAACTTAATATTCATTCACTGTTATCAACAATCAACACAATATGGGACGAACATAAGTTCTCAAGTCAGTGTAGTTACATTAAGCTTAGTCTTGAATTGAAAAACTAAGCTTAAGAGAAGAGCTGTAGCTTTTACGAATGAAAACCCACGACTTTGATCTTTCTATCTTAAAGCCTTTGTAACATTAACATATGCGTGTTATTAAAATGTAGGGTTGAGGCAAAACACACAATTTTGATAGTAAAAACTAAGAGTAACTGAGTAATGTTATATGTACAAACAAATCTTACAATGATTTGTGTACAAACTGATGTAGCACAAAATGAATGGAATTATGACTATGATAAGTTTGACTTTTTGTATTAACTCTTCCATTCATTTTGTATCAACATAAATTTTTGTAAAATTTGTTTGTACATCTAGTATTATTGAAAAACTAACAACAACTAACGAAAATAGTTTGGTACTGTTAGTAATAATAGAAATTAACTAACTTCGGTAAGGTTTTCTGTTTAAGACGAACTTTACCTAACTTAACCGACTTTTGAGTAACCCAACACACTCTTCTTTACTTGAAAATCACATTACAGCAGCTTCTCCTCTTCTGGTCTCAGCTTGAGATTCTGCAATAACTTAACTGATAGGTTTTTTTTCTGAATCTTCTGAGTCTATAGCAACAATGCCCACATGTTATACAATAATTAAATATTGTAAGAAAAAATAAAGGTAATAAAGCAGTTAAATTATGAAGCACGATATTTTTAAGCCTTTGTAATATATGCCTATCCTTGAGTGCCAATTAATGACAGTCAATGTTGCTGATTGATGGTCAACGCTAGTCAATGGTGGCACGACCGTTGGTTCTATGAGGACTAGAATGTCCTAATCCACAGTAACCCACTGAATAACCAGATTCTGAAGTTGATTGTAGCTGCAGAAGACCATGAAGGATTATATCGTCTTCTCTAGTTGAATTCAGCATACTACTATAAATCAGCTACTTTTAGTCCTATGGGACTAGATGTGGTGCTAATTTGCCACCATTGATTGGCATTGATCATCAGTTGACTGCTAGTCAATGGTGGTGCCAGAAACCATTGACATTTCAATTTTTTTTTTTTAAATTTATAATTAATTTATGAGTTATTTATTGAATGAATTAAATGTTTATTTAAATTAATTTTGTAATTTGAGGTATCATATATGGGTATATTTTTCATTTTATAATGTAAAATCAGCTTTACAAATAATCAGATTTTTAAAAGCTAACCCATCCTAGCTTTTGGAATGTTTTTATAAATTTGATTATTTTATAATCAATTTCAAACTTAATGGATTTTAAAAGAAGCTTTACTAACATTGGATTCTTGTGACGCCACCTATTTTTTTTTTTTTTTAATTTCTTTAAAGATTAGTGTAGATAATTATGTCTTTTAATCATTTTGTAAAAATAGTATTTTCTGTGTTTTTTCAATCTTTTATTAGTAAGAACCAAAAATTAAACCATAGTTGGTCTATGAACTACATTTAAGTTCAGGCCGCTTCCCATGATATATGCATGACGTTTAGAGTTTATACTAAAGAGTGAAGGTTTCAATTATTCAGATTAATAATGATTTTACGTAATATTTGCTACTATTTAATGAAAAAATAATCAAAACATTGACGATGATACAAATATGATTAGTTCTATTAGCCAATTTTTTTTTTTCGGAGAAAAAATTTAGTAATATAACAATCAGTAATTGTTTGGCTAATCACTAGAGAAAAAAATAGAATAAAAAGAAATTGGCTACTTATTATAGAATTATACGTAATTAGACATCATTTTCATATTAATTGAAAATTTTAAATTAATTTAAATTAGACCGTAATTAGACATCATTTTCTTCTAATCTATTAATTGAATTACTCAATTCTAAATTATATATGAAAACATTATTAAAAAAATGAAAGAATTTTTTATTAACCCATATTAGACCCTAATTGGATACCATTTTCTTCTCCATGTATTAATTGAATTACTCAAATCTAAATTATTTGTGAAAACATTATACAAAACACGAAATATAATCATCTAAGTTGTTTTAAAGTAACATAAAGATGATTAAGATTTAAAACGTATCACATTACCACTCAACAATCTCTAATGTCGAATTTACGATTGATATGTAATGCATATTCACATTTAACGTAAAATAGATCCAATTTAATGGAACCCATAGTGAACTTGTGTTATAATTGGGAATTGATTTTTGAATGCTGTACCTTATATAGTTTATGTATTGATCATTTAGTTGTATACCTTATAATTGAGATAATTGTTTATTTTGAATTTTTGATAGCATTAATAAACAAATAACTATATTATATGCAATGTTATTTAAATATTAAAATTTTTATTGTATCCTCTCTGCATCAATTTTTAGGTTCATCACTGTTATTGGTATTTTGAAATTGTAAAATCTTAACCTAATTAACTGTATAATATTACAAAAAATGATTATTAATACATAGGAATTTCACTTGTCTCCCACGACATTTATCCTAAAATTAACCAACAATAATTAACAATATAAAATACATAACTTGAAAATTATATGCTTCATTTTTTTTATTTCTTGTGCTATGCGTTTTAAAATTTAAATACATGTTACCCAATTCCTTTAAAAATAAAAAAAATAAAAAATTGTAAAAGCAGAACTTGATGGTTTATGAAAGACAAAGAATTGATTTTTGCGAAGGGGCTTTTCTCTACCCCCTAAGAGATAAAGAAGTATCATTCGGCCCCAATGTCTTAACGAGAATTGGGTTTTGGGGGGGTTTTCTCATGCTTCCTCAAAACTTGGGCGTGAATGAATTTTCTTATCTCTCAAGGGGTAACGAAAAAAAACCCATATGATAAAATGTCCAAATGTAAAGCTCTTAAAAGGTTTACACCAATGGTATAATAATAACAATAATATAAAAAAGACAAATTTACGAAGTGTTTCGACGGATATGTATGCATCAAGAAGAACGAAAAGTTACATTTTATGTCCAATGTGGCGAGCTTTGTCATTAGCCTATGTTTTCACAAGAAGTTTAGGAATGATTAAGGTTGTGTTTTTGTTTATTATTTAGAGGAGTATTCTAGAAAAAGTTGAGTTAAGTTGTTATTACGTGGTAGGATTTAAAAATTAACAAAAACACTCTCCAATGTTTATTAATTTAGTTAAACACCCTTTACAATAAAACATTAAAAATTAACACAAAACATTCACACTCACCCATTAAATGTTGATAGTCAGCCATCACCGTCGGAAGGTGGCCGGAAGTCACCGTAATAGCACACGACCAGTTAGATCTGACCGATCATGCACTGATCTGGCCTTTTCTAGCCAAATTCGTCATGGATGTTTGGCTACCAAAAAAAGGCTAGATTGACACACTACTAGCCGGATCCAACCAGTAGTGCACTATTACACCAAATTCCGACCATCTTCTGACGGTGGTGACTGAAATCTGGCAAATGTGAGTGAGTAAGAGTGTTTTTGTTAATTTATAAACTTTTTCTGTTGAGGGTGTTTAATTGAATTAACAAACACAGAGAGTTTAAAAATAGTTGAATATAATATAATTGAATTTTGAAAATAAAGAAACAAACATATATTTTGGGTAAGATAGAAATAGAATATGGCAAAAATAATAAAACAAACCAGCCCAAATAACTTGAAAATTGCAATATAAACATAATACTAATAGTAATAGAAACAATCATTGATCCACAACTCTTTAAGAGATGTGAGATTTTGATATTTCAGGTTTTGAAATCTAAAAATTATTTCCAGTTAAAGAGACAGGCAGCTTCATTCCCCTCTAATCCTAAATTAGCGTCAAATTTTAACAATTTTCTATCAAGAGGGTCTTATAGATGGAGTGTCTTATAGATGAAGGAAATTGACCTCTTACAATGAATATTAGACAAGGACAACCATCGATTTTTGAAATTTTGTACTTCAACACCTCATGTAAGGATGTTCGGCATTACATTTGCTACTTTCAACTTTGCTGAGGATGGAGAGAGAACCATCTGAAAAAGAAATAAGATTTGGAAGCTCTGCCATTGATAGCTCCTTAAAGGAGGACAAGCTATGGAAATCCTGATGTGGCCTCATAAGGCAATTCTGTAAGAGAAGAAGAGCAACAATCCACCGAACACAACCGACCGGATTATAAGAATACTTTGATAGCAAATCTTAACCTTTGAAATGCTTCAACAGAATTTTACAACATTCCCATAACTCTGCAGCAGCCAAAATGTCGACATTTGAAATTTTCGATAACCACTCATAAAGTTTCCGAAAGCAATAGTAGAAACCTTCAATATATTGCAACTGTAGGAGGCCAACAATAAATCACAACAACATTTGGTGAGATAAACCCAACAAATCTTCAATAACAACACAACAATTATATATTCTGATTACTCTTACCAAAAATAACTTCTAAAGTCCAACTCTGCAAAATAACTCCAGGAATTCATCATTCAAATCGTGATCTATTTCAGATTAGAAGAACAGCTACCTGTCCAACAAACACAAAAAACCAACGTAAATATTTAATAAAAAGGAGTGCTAAAATAACATGATAAATTAGCACTGAGAAAATTGCAATATTGGTGGAGTTTGAAGAAATACTACAGTAAAACTAACAGAGGCAATTGATTCTACAGTTGAGATTCACTACTACAAACAACTCTTCATTACTGATTTTTTGGCCTCTAGATGATAGACTATCAGCTTTATCCTCTAGAGTCTAGATGATAGACTATCAGCTTTATCTTTCATCTTAAACATGTAACCACTCATACTCAATGAATCATGCCTAGTTGTTTTCGATTTAGAAACAAAAATTCTCTCTAAATTTGTGTAGATTTCAAATGAGAACCGACATTAATATACATGATTGAACATAGATTCTGAGACCAAAGCAAGCAACCAACTTACAAGTAGACCTAGCAAACGGGCGGGTTGGGCGGGTATGGTTCGGGTGGCAACGGGTCGCGGGTGGAATGGGTCGCAGGTAAAAAGTTCTGACAGGTCGACATATACATGATCCGTACCTGCCCTTGCAGGTATGGGTCACCCGCGAGTCACCCATGAACAATGCACCAACCTTTTATATATTTCACTGTTTTTCCATATTTTTGTTATTTTTTACTATTTTTTATTCAAAATTTCAAATTGCATACTAAATTATATTGATTTAAAAACTTGATATAAAATTCATTTATTAAACTTATTAGTTATTAACTTATTATATTAAATAAATGGATGATTAAATTAAATTTGATTAGATTTCACCAAACATTATTAATTCAATATTAATATTTTTCATATTTATATCAAACTCCACCATATAGATAATAGAATTAATAAACACTAAACATACATAGTAATTACTAATTAGTAAACACTAAACATATAAAATTGTTTAACATTCAACATACATAACATAGTAAACACTAAACAATTAAACATATATAATTGTTTAACCAAACACACTAAACAAACAAAGCCGCCCTTGATTATGCAATCTCCTTCCCCGGCACTTGACTTAATGGCACAAGCAGCTGAACATCATCAATTTCATCTTCTACAATTAACAAAATATAAGTTAACTATCGTAATATATTAACAAACAAAAATATTAAAACATGTGAAATATAAGTTAAAATGTTACCTTTAACTTCATATCCAGAAATCCATGTCCTGGTGCATATCAAAGACTCTGCATTCTCCAGTAAAAGTGAACTTCGATATTTATTGAGCACTTTGCTACCAACACTGAAACTGGATTCCGAAGCAACAGTCGTTATTGGTATACTCATCACATCACGGGCCATCATCGAAAGTATCGGGTATCGATCACTATTTTTCTTCCAATGGTCCAGGATATCTAAATTGCAAAATTTGATGCGATCAAACCTTGCCTCTTCCAAATAAGTATCCAATTCGGACTTCTTAGTAGCACTAAAGTCACTCTTGTAGTAGTCAAATTCCTGCATCATTTAAATGTTTAAATTTAATAAAGCAAAATTACAAAATAAAGAAAATCTTATTAATCACAAGAATATAAAAATATTTAGGGAGTATTGACTTACACAAATATGATCTCCAATGATATTAGGATTATTAGCCTGTAGGTAAGGATCGTTGGGAACCTCATTGCCACTTAGACCCTCAAAGCAGCAAAAAGCCTATACAACTCCTGCTTGACCAACTCCAACTTTCTTGTTGCAACTACTGGGCCATCAACTTTTTTGTAACAAAACTCAACAAACTCAAACTTGAAACGTGGGTTCAGAATTGCTGTAATTGCTAACACAACAGTATAAGAATCCCAATATTTGTCAAATTTGCCTTTCATTTGACTTGCCATGGTACTAAGAACTTCATCCTCATTTTCCATTTCTTCGTATAAATGCACTTGAACTTTCCACACATTTCTGAGATACAAGTTTGTTGTGGGGTATTGGGAACCCAAAAAAAGAGTAGTGATCTCATAAAATGGTTGCAAGAACTTGCAAATCCTCACCCCCCTTATCCCATTCTTCATCTGAAGGACAACTTTTATAATTGGGATCTATCAGTGCCAAATGAACAAATACACGACGGTATATTAACGCACTTTCAAGCATTAAATAAGTGGAATTCCATCTCGTGGGAACATCCATTCGCAATCCTTTTGAGCTTATCACACCAATTTTTTTAACAAGTTCTCCAAACTTGATTCTTTTAACCTCACTTCCTTTAATATATTTCACACTTTCACAAATTTTATGCAAAGCCACGCTACTCACCTTTAACCCTTCTTGGACTATGAGATTCAAGATATGTGCACAACATCGCACATGAAAAAAAGAATTATCACATAATAAAACATTTTGTACACAAAGTTGACTCCTTAAAATATCTTCCATTTTATCATTGTTACTTGCATTGTCTAATCTAAGAGAGAAGACTTTCTTTTCAATCCCCCAATCTTTTAAGAAATCATACACTATGTCTGACAAAAGAGCCCCCGGGTGTAAAGGAGGAATATGACAAAAATTCAGAATTCTACTTTGTAACTCCCAGTTCTCATCAACATAGTGAGCCGTTAAAGAAATATACCCATCAGTAGTACATGAACTCCAAATATCAGAAGTCAAGCATATTCTACCCGAAACCCTCTCTAAAGCAAGCTTAATCTTTTCCTTCTCTATGTAATATATCTTTAAGCAATCCGCCTTAGCGGTGTTCCTAGTTTAATGCTTAACTTCATGATTCAGATACATGTGTACATCCCTAATTCCTTCATGCTCTACTATTGAATATGAGTAATTATGTTTTATGATTCCTATTGCCATCTTTTCACGATAAATTTCTTTAGAAATCTTCAAACGTCTCAATTTAGTATCACAATCCATCATCGTTTGATCTACACTACTAGTAATGGTATGTTTAGGTCAACCTTCCATATGGCGCCTCAAATTCTTAGTCTCATGACTGGAAGTACCATGTGCATAAGACTTACCACAAATCATACACTTTGCCCTCACCTCCCCATTATCTTCTATATATGTTGTAAATTGACCCCAAACATTTGAAACTTTACGTCTTTTTGGACAAACCGTACTACCAGTAGAAGGAAGTTGACCTACGGCTACATTACGACCCATTCCTAAATCTGTAGACTCCTCCATACCAAGCCAATCTAAAGGACACAACAAAGTATTTACATTTAAATTAATTAACTAATCATAATTCATAACAATCTTCCAAAAAAAAAATAAAAACACTCCCATATACTTTACAAGCAAACCAGCCCTACTAAATGATTGGATTTTTCCAACTCAACAATCAACACCCCTCAACTTCAATAACCAATCATAATTCATAACAACTTATCCAAAAAAAAATTATAATGTGCTATATGCTGTGAATCATCAATTCATCATTATTTGAGTCAAAAGAAAATAAACACACCTCCAATAACACTATCACTAGCAATTCTTACCTTGGTTAATTTAAGCATGGTTCACTGGTTTAACTAACATGCAATCAATATTTGAGCAAGGGTCAATATTTGAGCAGGGGCCAAAAAGTGTCTTATTTCTTTAAATTATAAAAGAAGAATAAAGGGAATTATCTTATTGCTATTTTAAAATATGTAAATATAAAAAATTTATTTTCAAAACTTTTTAAGCCTCCCTCAACGTCACGTACAAGTTACAAGCAATTTTTAAATCTTCACGAGCAACCATACTCAGGATTTGGCTTCTTCTTGAATTCAGCAGATTCATCTTTCTTGATAGAAATAAAAGTGTGAAAGTCAACAAAATAAAGCTGGGAGATCAGAAAGATGAAGCAGAAAGATTAGTTAACTTCAAAGCTCTGATACCATGAGAAAAATAGAGAAACTGAAAAATATATTGAAGAAACAGTTCTGAAAAGTGTGACTGAGTTTGTTATTACCGAAGCTCAGTTCTTATAATAACAACTTCAAGAGATTTTAGTGTTATTGTACTTCGAAGCAACTATCACAAGCAAAAATGGACATTTGATCAGTGAAAGTCTAAGCTCATTGAGAGTTTTCAAGATATAAGATTCGTCTAGCCACACACAGATTACATACAACGTAAACCTCATATGCAAAAATACCGACGCCATAGTACAAAGGTACACTACACTTTCTCATCTACCATTGCCCTTTCAAACGATCCACGGATTTATAAAAGAGAAATGATTGATCGCGGTGCTCGTTGGACGTTTAAGGCTCTAATCATAAAATATATAATTTGAGATGAATTTGATTGATTATTTATAAGAATGTTATGACTTTACATTTGCTAATTTCAACTTTGCTCAGGATGGAAAGAAAACCATCTGGAAAACACACAATATATATATCCTGTTGTGGCTTCTCAAGACAATTCAATCTTTAAGGGAGTGTATCATTGCCTTTGGAATCAAAATGGAGCTCCATGGATAATGAATTTATGCCATTGTTAGAAGAGCACCTGTCCACCAAACACAACCGACTGGACTTTTAGAAAACATTGATAACTGCTCAATGGATAATGAATTTATGCCATTGCTAGAAGTGAAAGCAGTTAAATTTTAACAGAGAAAGTGAAAATTAGCTGCAGAAACAAGACTTTCAAAGAATAAAATATATCGAAACTTCCTTCTAGCCTCAACATCAGTAACATGAAATATTAGCAAAAAACTACAAACAATTCCTGCAGGCTTGCAAATCATAGGCTTTGAAAAAGGCTTCAGCACCAACACCACTTGAAAATTTTCATGAAGCTGTGCAGAAACCTTTTGCAACTGTAGGAGTCCAGCTAAAATCTTCAACCACACATAACTTTTGAAATCCAATTCTGACACGTAACTCCAGAATTTCATCATTCCAGATCCAAGCATAGTCTTTGTGGCATTTACCAGCGTTGGTCTAAATCTTCTAATTAACGCTTCCCCAGGCAGAAAGTATCATTCCCTTCCACATCCAAATCTTGCTCCATTGCTGATTAGAAGAGAAGCTAACCATCCGGCAAACACATAACACCAACTGGAATTTTTTAACAAAAAGCAGATATCTGCTCAGTGTCCAAAGAATTTAACTTAATAAAATGGAAATACATTTTTCTACAGTATGGCAAGCTTTATTATGATAATAGAGGCAATAACAAAGTAACTTTAAAACTGCAATATGCAAAATCCATAAGATATTATAATAGCTAATATACAAAATAAATGTTTAGTACAAGGAGTGTTTAACAACATTTTGATATATCAAAACTGACAATTCAAATTGCATACATAGTTTAGATTGTTGAGTTGGCTCAGCCCAAGTTATTAACAATTTAAAACTTAATTTATTTTGTAAATATCTGAACAGCCCATTAGAATGAAGTGAGGTACTAGACTAATTCAACCTCTATATTCATTTCTAAGATCTAATAGAATTCATTCTTCCTCCTCTATATTCTTCATAATAGACTATTATCTTTCATCCTAAACATATAATCAATAATACTCAAGGAACTTACATTTATAGTTTGCTAAAATATATATTACACTATGATCTTAATAGATGATATCACAAAATAAAAATATTTTTGCCAAAAGTGAAACACAACAACATGCTCTTGCCAAAAAACAAGAAAAAAAATAAAAAAATTGTCAACTCCTCATAAGCATTAGAAGGAAAACTCAAGAGCAGAATACTCTTGCGAACCCCATAATCTCCAATCAGTAAAATTAACCATCATTTCTGACCGCCTTGTGATTTTATAGGTGATAGGGTAAAATTAACCATTCATTGCTCTTTTTATTATTATTATTATTATCCTCATTAGATTAATGACCATTAAAATAACATGTACATAACTGATGATCATATATGTTAAGACTTTGAATCTCTTTAGGAAGCAACACGACACTAATGGATACTTCAATATCAACTAAAGGGTAAGTCATCCCGAACTTAGATTATAGCCTGCTAATGCAAATATACCTAGGGGCTCAGTTCTGCTTAAGTAACATTAACGTGTCCCTTGTGTTGGACCACTGCTCCAGATGTATCCTCTGCTGCTTAAACAAATACAACACAGTGATAGAAGATTAATTATAAAGCAAGTAATAATGCCTCTAATTTAGATAGTAAGAACTTATAAAACAAATAAATTACAACAGAAATACCTGAAAATGATTTGCCTCTCTCCTTTGGCAATACAACAATGGGCCACTGTAGTTCCACTTGGATTATTTTTTTGGCTGTAGAGAATCCCTTCAATATAATTTCAAGAGACCAAACTTATTTAGTGTACATAATTAAAGCTTTTCACTAAAGCGCATGGAAAGGAGGAAAAAAAAGAAACACACACACACGCACACACACACACACACACACACACATATATATAGCATTGTACAAAGGGCCGGCTTTTGATACAAAGAAAACATTTTGATATGGTGTATCATGTGTCACCACCAAAAACCAAATCTTATTCTGATGTCAATATTTGTGTCCTAGAATTTTAAGCTGGCATTTCGTGCAACATAGGTTCAAAGCAACCGAATAATAATTCTGTCCCAAGTTTACATGATGCTTTCCATACGATCAAAAATTGAAGGCGGCATATAGGTCAAAAAGTTTAATGTGTGTCCATACAACTATATATGCATCTACATGAGCAAATTTACAGAGCCCATTCACAATAAAGATGAGCAAACAGACTAATTCCTTTTGAATAATAATCTAAAGATTGCATTATTTGAACAAGTAGCATGTGAGAATTTTTAGGTGGTTTTACTCAATATTTCCAGAATAATTATAAGCTAAACAATATATCTAAGAATTTAGATCAACTTTGGAAAAAGCAAGCAGAAATAAATATGTCAAAATTTAATTTTCAGGTAACTTGAGAAAAAACTATATAGTATATATTGAACAGTATAATAGATAATTTTTTATAACTGAACAAAGAAGGAAAAAATAACTAAATCATAAATTCATATATACAACCTATTGGTATAAAAGAAAGAGAAGAAAATATAACTACAGTTACAATCAAGATTACCTGTCCCCTTCACATGTAACTTTCTTAAGAGAAAAAGCATTAATTAGTAAACCACTCAAAAATTTTGTACCTCAGAAATGGCATGACGTGGTCAAGAGATAGTTTTCCCCAAATTCTCACTGTCACTCCTTCCAGTTTCTTGGTCCAAGGCCCCTGGTAAGTCTTTGTAAGAAACTGTTGCTCAATATCTAATTGACCAGTAACCTTCCAACTAGGACTAGTTGTACCCTCATCATCCTTAGCAATATCAAAACTACTCTGCATCATTAAAGGGAAAAGATAATTACAGGTTCTTCTCATTTGCAAATTTATTTCACAAATGCATAACAATAGTAATGATTAGAAAATAACAAAAATGAAAAGGGGAATAAAAGTTTCTTGATTCAGCATTTGTTTTTCCATTCCAGTCAATTCACAAACAATTTCAAACTGAAAACTTCTGGAAAATACATTCCACTACCCTGGAAGACAGTTAATGATATTGATGAAGTCATTAGCAACTGAAGATGAGAGGAAAATAATTAATCATTACTTCAGTTCTTGCAATGGTTTGATAGGAATGAAGCAAGTGAACTCTCCAAACCATGAAGCTTGTTGAAGCCATCCTGAAATGAACAGAAGGAAAATGAGGAAATCTGAAGAAACTTAAGGCAAAAAAAGAAAAAAAAAAAAATACTTTAGCTCATATTTCCTGATTTGGAGCAGCACTAGAATGGTTAGGCAGCTAGCCCTCTCTGGAATTGAAAAATAAAGTAAAAGTAGGCGCTCATGTCTTACACTATAATTGAAAAATAAGATAAAAGCCGTATTCCTCACCTGTGATAGCTGCTATTACACAACCAAAACCATGGCCAAACTTTTAATTAATATTTACGGGTAAACATTAACCAAACAATTGAATTGATTTAATACGAAATAGATTAGAAATTTTTTTAAATTCAATTTACATGTAGATAGAAATAGAATGCTGTCATTGATTGTATGGGTTAAAAATTGTGGGAATGTTACAGAGTGTATGGGTGTGCTTCTCACTGGGGAATTTTGTCAAACATATGATAGCCATTCACAAGCAAATTAACAGACCCAAGAAATCTTGAACCTAAGCATTAAACAACAACAAATGAAAGCAATACATGTGATATTGAAGTTGATAGAAGTAAATTGAGATGATTAAAACACACCTTCGGTGAAGATGAAATCGTCAGCTTGCTCGGAGCTGGAAGTGGAGAATGGCTCATTTCAGAGGGGAAACTGAAAGAGGGTTATTGAATTGAGGTTTATAAGGAAATTATGTATATAAATTACTACTTCATACATTATGTTAATAGCAGAATGAATGAAAAGTTACATTTTTTATGTGCATGTGGTGAGTTCTGTCATTCATCAGCCTCTGTTTTGATTGAAATAAAATACAGTGCATTGGTGAACTCAGTATGTTTTTAGTCCTATAGCTTTACAGGCTGTGTGGCTTGTCTAAATGCAACAACCCATCCTGCAAGCCCACCTAAGACGAACCCACTAACACCCCATCAAGCCAGGCCACTGATGACCCACCAAGCCCACATAATTTTGGAGAAGAAGGAAATTGGCCTCTTACAATGATTACTTGAGAAGGAAACAACCATCGAATTTTAAGAGCTGAATGCGTGCATTGTTGTGCTTCAACTCCTCATCTCATATTAGGATGTTATGGCTTTACGTTAGGATCTGGAAGCTCTGTCATATATAGCTCTTTAAGGAGGTGAAGCAATGGATCCTTCTTGTGGCTTCATAAGACAGTTCTTTAATAAGGGAGTGTATCTATCATTGGCTTCCAAATCAAAATGGAGCTCCATGTCTAGTTCAACGGATGAAGAATTTATGCCAGTGTTAGAAATGAAAACAGTTACAAATTTTAACATAGAAAATGAAAATTTGTTGCAGAAACAAGACCTTCAAAGAAAAAAATATACCTCTGAAATCACAGCTTCCTTCTAGTCTCCACAAACCATGCCTACAGGCAATAGGCTTGAAAATCTTAAGTTTTGTAAAGCTTTCAACAGAACCCTAACATAACTCTCCAGCTGCCAAAATTTCAACAATTGGTCACAAACACCTCTCAACAAATTTCACAAAAGCAGTAGCAGAAACCTTCACTAAAATGCAAATGTGGGGATCTTCAACTACAATGCAACCATTATGCTCACTTGTCTTACCATAAATAACTTTTGAAGCCAAACTCTGCAAAATAACCCAAGAAATTTATTGTTCAAGATTAAGCATAGTGTTTGTGGCATTTACCAGTTTTGATCTAAATCTTTTAATTAAGGACCCCAGGCAGAGTGTATCATTGCCTTGCACGTCCATATCAGGCCCTATTTCTAATTAGAAGAAGAGCTATCTGTAAAATAACCACGAAAAACATACTGGAAGTTTTAATAAGTAGATATCTGCACAGTCTCCAAAGAGTTTAACTTATTAAAAAGCTATAATAAATGTTATAGTCCTCACTATTCTTTTTAAACATGTCAAAAGTGATGAAAAGAAAGGATCTCTTTTTATGTATCCAGGAAATTTGTCAACTTGTTCGGAAATGGTACAAAAAAGGATGTCCTTTTTTACAATGGAAAAACGCTCCTCTGATGACTTCTTTAAGCATTGGAGTTACACCAGTGAACAAAAAAGAACAACTTCAAAAAGAACAAGTTTGATAGATACATGACTAAACATAAATTTTGAGATCAAAGCAAGCAACCAACTTACAAGCAATTTAAAATTCTTTACCAGCAAACATACTCAGGATTTAAATTCTTCTTGCATTCGGCAGAATCATCTTTCTTAATAGAAATGAAAGGTAAAGGATAAGAAAAATAAACCTGTCAGATCTTCAAGTTCATGAGTACCTACAGCGAACGACACTTGTGATTTCCAGTGGTGAGTTGCAGAATTTGAGCTCAATTTTTTCAGTTTAAGGTTTTGGAAGATCAGAAAATGATGAAGCAGAAAAGTTTTCTATTTGACATTAGTCAATTTAAAAGAAACAGAGAAAATATAGTAATTTATCACAAAATCATGGAAATAGACCAGAAACTCAATGTTGATAGAGCCAATAATGCATTAAAACAGAAATTCACAAACAGCGTATTGAAAAATTGTTGGACAACTGCAGAATTCCGAATGAATAAAACAAATCCAAGCAGTAAAGCAACAGGATGAATGTGCTAAGAGAGCACTACTCTATTCAACCAAATTTCAAGACAACATCAATGAGGATAGCAGAATGAAAAAACATCTTCCTCTTCAGGAAAATGGAGCTATAGTCTATCTGAAGCAATATAAACAAATTCCAGCTTCCACATGAAGAATGGCCTTAATCTTCCTTAGAACTCTGCACATTCTGTAATCATAAACAAAGCATATTGAATTTCACAAAATAAAAGAAAGAGGTTAAAGCAATTGATTAATACATCAATCGCAATAATATACCAAAGAAGATAAAATTTTCAGTTTATAACAATATCTTTAATTCATCTAGTTAATGAGTAAATATATTAGTACATGACGATCAGCAAATTAGAAAGTGCAGAGGAAATGGATATGATATTTTTGTCAATAAATGCATACCCTTTTATTGAACAGTTGCTGTATGGCAGAATTAAGTTCAGGGTTGCCTTCCCCACATTCTTCAACTTCATCCTCTCCTTCTATCAATTGTAACGCTTGTAGCATTGGCGTGCTTAAAACTCCAAGAGAAAAAGTCTCCATCTTCAAGCATTGTTTGACAATTACTTTTCTCAATGATGGAAAATCAAGACTAATATCTCCACCACAAAAGCTTGTAAGGCTTGGTAAACAATGAATTTCCAAATTATTCAAATAGTTGAAAGCAATTGAATCCTCCACCATTTCACCTTCCAAACTGGATATAATTTGATCCATCATTTTGCATTCAGATATATTCATATTTGTAAGCCACTTCAGAGTTTTAGCTTTTGAAAGGCTTAGCAAATATCTCAATCCATCACACTTTGATACTTGCAAACTCAACAAATTTTGGAAAGACACTGAAGATGACCATGAATTATCTAAACTGCCACATTCTGATAGTTTTAGAGTCTTCAGATTTTGAAAAGCGTTGTTAGGTTGAGGATTTCCTCCCCATAGATGCAACAATCTGGGCATTTCACATAACTCAAGCTCTTCCAATCTAGGGAATGCATCCTACAAAATCACAAGAAAGTAGTGTGAAACAAAAAAGAAGAGATGATTAGTATAGGTGGGCAGCACTAAATAGTGTCATTAGAAATACTTGGGGACTTATTTTTATCCGATAAAAAAAAAATCCTTTTAAAGGCGAATAATACTATATATTTATTAGATACTTGGGGATTTTTTTCATTTTTCATTTCTTATTTGTTTTATAGAAAAATGTAAAATAGAAAAACGAATCCTTTTTCTATATCAATTTGGAGTAAATTGATTATACGAAGGTGTTGTGCAACCAAAAATCCACTAAATGATTTGATCTACTAGGATAAACTCAAGTCACTTTAATTTGATGCACTTATTCTAGTTCATAGATAAGCATCCTTTTCTAAATCAATTTGGAGTTAAAAAAAAAAAAAAAAAAAAGGACTAAAATTTTTATACGGTAAAAACCACAGGTTGCTATATTATATAAGTAGGATGGAAAATCAAAATTCTTAGTTGCATATACCTGAGTGGACGTTTGAGCTGAATTATTTTGTTTTTTAATGAATACTTAGTTACAATGCCTTCTACATACCTTGTAAACCAAGAACAGTGGTCTTTGATTTGGGGTCTCATTTTGACTCTGTCCATGAGTCCCTTTGATGCTCAGAAATTCTGAAGCTAAAGTCTCCACATTGTTACATCCACATACCTTCAACTCGTCTAAAACCGGCCATTCTGAAATATGTTTTTTTGGGTAAAGACTTTTGAGACTTGGAAGCATCTGTAGATACAAGCTTGTTAATTTGGAGAACACAAATCTATGACCTGCTTCTTCATTAGCAACAATTTCCTCCATTATGCCAGATCTTTTCTCTAGCACTTCAAATATCTCTTCAACTGAATCACAATTTTGTACTTCCAGCCACTCTAGTTCTTGGTGTCTCCCAAGCATGTTAGGTGGAAAAACATTTACAAGTTTTTTACAAAACCGTACAAACACACGATTTAAACTGCAGAAGGAATCCAAAGAGACCTGATCGTCCCATATTTTTACCAACTCATCAGCAGAACGGATTTTCAATCTCTCCAAACAAGGGAGTCTTACCTGAAGAATTCAATTACAATTACAATTACGAGATACCGATTATTAATTACTTATAAACATAGACTTGAGATGTGATGAACAAAAATGAGAAAATAGGTTAAGTTGAATCTCCAGACAGTGTGAACAAAGAAGAGAATAAATGTGAAAGAAAAAAGAGAAAAATCACCTTTTTATCAAAAAGAGATTGCATGTGAGCGTGGAGGTTCTCATTTGAGTTCCTTTCTTCAAGTTTTCTGGTTGATGTCATGTCACTCCATATAGAATTGGAGACAAATGATTTCATACCAGGACAATTTTCAATCCACAATCTGAATAAGGAGGACAATTCAACAAAATTTCCCGTGGAGTGGCAGAACGTTGTGAGTTTTTGAAGATCTCTAAGCTTCAGCTGGTATAATTTAGGAAACAGAACTGTATTCGTCCTCTCCTCATCTTCAACTATAATTCCTTCTATCAACTTACAATTGGATATCTCAAGCTCCTTCAATTCGAAAAGGCTTTTGACCATTGAAGAAGAGAAAAAATATTTTAAATGATCAAAGCCATCGATGACCAAGATTGTTAACTTCTCAAAGCAAGAAGATGTTGCTGGCAGTTGGCTCTGCCATATCGACTCAGTGATGGTTGAGGATAAAGTTAAGTCGTCCATGGTAGGAAACACAACCTGCAGATATTATGATTGCTTTGTGAATAACATTATCTATGATAATTCAATTGTTTTACACTATGTAAATTTCTTTATTAAACCTAATCTTGGAGATAAAACTCAAACAAACTTACATTTTCACTGAAAAGGGATGGAAAGTGGAGGCTGAAGTCCTTCAAATGTATATTCTGACAGTCTTTTATGATGATAGTTTCCAAGGGAGGACATTCCAAAATACTACTTCCTGAATAGAAGCTTGTCAAGCTTGGTAAAGACTCAAGATTAATGGACTTCAACAGAGGGATTTCAATTTTATCAATGACCGCATTCTTTTCCCCTCTTTTTGTAATGATTTCTTCAACCAAAGCACAACTTTTTATTTCTATCTGTTCGAGTTGCACAAGGCTCGAGACAAAAGATGCAGTAAATATGTATCTCAAGTTGTTGCAGTGATCAACTTTCAATGATTTCAGATTTTTGAAGCCCAAAATTTCATGATGACTTCTCTTCGTTGCATGTCCATCAACATAATCAAGTTGCTCTTCCATATCAAACACCTTTTTCAGGGAATCACAGCCTTTTACCTCTATTGTTTCCACATTTTTGAAGTAGCTTAACACATTGGATGGAATTATAGTTGCAACACCAGAAAGCCCATCTAGCACTAGCGACTTCAAATCGTAGAATAAATCAATTGGAACTTTGCCATTCCATATATTTTCTTTTAAAGTGGGAAATTCACCAAGCTTCAAATGTCCGAATTCACGAAAACCAACCTGCAAAATCCAAAATATTTGAGTTATTTAAAACATTGCACAATGAGGATTTTGATTTTTAAGGGGGCAAATCATTGAAAAAATAATAATAAAAGAAACTATTTTATGCTTAAGCATGAGAATTTATATTATCATAAACGAAATTTAACATCAAAGGTTGACAAGGATGTAATAACTCCTAATTAAAAAGTTTTAAATTCCCATAACAAAATTATCTTCCGCAAACTATTCATATAAAACCTTTAATGTGAGTGGTTTTATATGTATTTTAAGACACATTTTAAGGTCACAAAAAGAAAAAAATATACACGTAGACATGAAATACCATGGAACGATTTGAAAATCATGTACTAGTACTTACAAGACAAAGAAGACATGAAAATAGCCAATAGTTTTATATGTGATAACAATGAAATACCAAAAGAAGAAGAAGTAGAAAATGATAAATCAAAATTATTTTGTAATATTGCAAAACCTGAAAGATGCATGATTTTGGTCTTAAATTTATTTTTCTGATTTGGTTTGTTCTATATATAGTCTACATCAAAATTGAGAAACTTAATTACATTGTTTACTTATGAGAAGTTTAAATGAACTTTTAACCAAGGTAAACAACCCTTGGACCGCATTAAATAACACTAGATCTCAACCTAGGCAAAAAACAGAAGGTAAAACAGAAAAAAAAAACAGAAGGTAAAACAGAAAAAAAAAAAAAAAAATTATTCTCAAGAGATTGCTTTGATTAACAAAACAAAAAATCATTCAATTCTGTTTCCCAAAATAGTTTCTAAAACCAACGTAGTGAAAAACATAGCACAACTATGTTGCTTTCAAAATTTGCTTAGCAAATGGTTTGCTTATGTCATGTGTAGATTGATGAGGCATGTTTCATAAACAATTAAGATATGTGGAATCCTGGAACTAAACGTTTTTTAATTGAAATAGTTGTGGAAGGATACTGGATTCTTGCAAGAAGAGTAGTTTTGAGAATTTGTATCCTTATGTATGATTCTTGTGGTCACGCGTTTGGCATTACAACAATTTTCTCACAGATTCTTCAAATATATAAAGAATAGTAATAATATATTGTAATGTTGCAAAAGAAAATAAAAAGAATATGTGAATCAGTAAGTACCATATTCGTAAACATCTGATGGATAGTGGAATTAAGGTCATCTTTCCACAAATATTCTTCATCAATCATCTGTGTTAGTTGTACTCTCTTTAATTTTGGTGTGCTTAAGCCTTCTCGGGAAAAGATCTTCAAATTGGGGCATTGACTAACAATTACTTGTTCTAAGCATGGGAATTTGAAAGCACAATTGGCTGAGCTGAAGCTTGTGAGGCTTGTTAAACAATGAAGCTCCAGAATTTTCAATTGGCTGAAAACAATCTCTTCTTCCGTTGTCTCTACCTCAGTCACTATTACCTCTGTCACAAACTTGCATTCTGTTATTCTGATTGTTGTGAGACGGACAAGAGCTCTCGCTGCTGAGCATGCTAATATATTTGCCAATCCATTACAACAATGGACTTCCAAATTCTTAATGTTTTTGAAGAAAATCGTGGAGGACGACATTAAATATGTCAAACGATGACATCTCCATATTTCCAGAGTTTGAAGATTTTGAAGAAATGTGTCCACTTGGGAATCTTTTTTCCATAGACATCCTTCATATGGGAATAGTTCTTGGAAAGTACAATCATATAGATAGAGTGAATTCAGATGGTACAATTTTTTAAGAACACCAAACCAAAATGCCATTAATTCGTTGCCACACTTAACCAGTCCAAGAAATTTAAGGTTCCTAAAGCTCCTAGCCGGAATACGATCCAAGCATTTGGGTGTAATGTTATCGGCATTTAAACCCAAACATTCCAAATTGGGTATGACCTGAAAATCAATGAGCAAACAAGAATATCCATTCATCAACAAGTTTCTTGAGAGTCAAATTTAGTATATAGAGGGTGCCACTTTTTAACCATTTGACTTTTCCAATTAATTATACTATTTATATGTTCTAAATAAACATAATTCTGACAACCTGATTATAAACTACTTTAAAAATACAAGAATTATATTAATTAACAAAATTTATATCTTACTTTAAAACATGAACAGTACGTTCAATAAATCCACTCGATTGGTTTGAAGAGCAAAAGGAAGTGATAACAAAAAAAAAGAAACGTCACAAATAACCTTAATGATTATGTTGGTGGCAACAGGAGAAGTCATACCTTTTCAAAGGAAAACAGGGCAGGTTGACTCTCTCCATCTGAAGCACATACTTTTATCTTTCCACAATTATACACCAACAACTGTTTTAGCATTGGCCACTCTATTGAATGCAACCCCATGTAGAAATGTTCAAGTTTCGATAAATTATCAAGTCTGAGGAAGGTTAATTGAGGAAACAAAAAACTAGGGGTCTCATTTACTTCCTCCTTGGCAACAATTTCCTCAAACCCGCAAGAGATAATCGTAAGCTCTTTAAGTTGCAAAAGACCAGTAGCTATGGAAACTGGAAAGAGACTTTTCATATTCCAACAACTGTCAACGGTTAATGTTTCTAGATTGTGAAAGGTAAGAAGTCCTTGAGTAGAATTAGAAGGAACAATAGTCAACAACTTTTCACAGTATTCGACTCTCACTTCTTTTAGCTTGGAAAAGGAATCTTTATGGAGTTGGTTGTGCCATATCAACTGCAAGTTATCCAAGTGTAAGAGTATCATCTTCTCCAAGCTTGGAAAAGCAACCTACAAAAAACATCTCCTCATGTTAATGTTTTGGTAATGATAATGATAATGATAATAAAATAATAATTTGAGACCATTAGACAATAAAAACATATCAAACAGATTTGGACTTTTTCTTAAAAGTAAAAATGAAAACAAAAGAAATGCGTTATAAGTGAATTTCTACTAATTAATAGCAGATAAAAATATTTTAAAATTCTAAATTTTGAGGCCAATAGACAATAGAAAATTTCAATTATAAGAAATAATTTCACCTTTTCGTTGAAGAGGGGATTTATATTAGTAATATATTTTTCCAAGCCCACTTCATCAGGTTCCTTTCTTAGCGTGTCTACACCAAAAGAATTTTGAAAGAATATCTCCAAATTAGAGCAACTCTCAATGTGAAGTTCATTCAAGGCGGGGAATTCAATTGAATTTCCAGTGCCAAATCTTGTGAGTTTTGGAAGAGCCGCCAGCTTTAGGTAGAATAGTTTTTGAAAACTCATATCAATTATCTTATCTTCTCCTTCTAACCCTTCTGAGTCAAATATTACTGCTTCCATTGACTTACAGTTGCATATCACAAGGTTTTTGAGTTGCATGAGACTTTTGACCATGGAGGATGAAAAGATAGACTTCAAACCATTACAATCCTCCAAAGTTAAGCTTTTTAAGCATTGCATATAGGAAGACATTGGTTGAGGTTGACCAAACCATATGTTCTCAATATTAATCGAGGACATGTTCAAGTTCTCCAATCTTGGAAACACAACCTGCAGAAACAAATCTCATTCCATAAATAACATAGAAACTAATTAAAGAACACCTAATTTTCCAGTAAAATAAAATAAACGGGAAAAGAAAATGGAAAACACACCTTCAAGCCAAAAATTATGAATTGTGGCAAGCATTGTAGTACTAGGGAATGCAATTGTTTAAACTCAACCTTACGATTCCTTTCGTTTTCATCAACATGGTTTGCACTTTCTTCACCAAAAATCGCCTTTAGCTTCTTGCAATCAGTTACTTTGATTTCTTTTATCTGAGAGATGTTTCCAGCCATAGAGGATGAGAAGAGATACCTCAACCTGTCACACTTTTCTACTTTTATGACTCTTAATTGGCTGAAAGACTTCGCATTGACTAGGCTGCAACATATCTTCTCCATATTACTTAGATTAACAAGAAACAATGATTCTAGGATTGGAAAGCAATCATTAGAAGGAGTGCATCCCATTGAGTTGACAATATACAAAATTTCAGAACTATTTTGTACAGAGAGATGCTTTAATTGTGGGAAACCTTCTCTGTCAAGTTCCCAAAGTATATCCTTAACACCATTTAGCTGATCTAGATAGAGATATTTAGCTTTCTCCACCAAAATTTCAACCCCATACCTCAAATGAAGACTTCCATTGCACTTGAGTCTCAATGTTCTCGAGGTTTCATAGTCACCAGACCACTCCCATCCATCTCCAATATGTACTTCATACTTATCTAAATTCTCAGGGATAAAGTCCTGCTGTATAATCTGCAGATTCGGGATATGTATGCGTAAAGAGTTCAGTTGAGACAATCTCTTCAACTCAGCAAGACTAGCGTTATTCTGTCCTTCAACTTCCCAGCGATCAAAGCTATTACATATAAATAGCTGTTCTAATCGAGACAAGCTGGCTATGACATTTGGTGTGATTACTTTAAGCTTTGGACAATTGATCAATAGTAATAGCTTTAGTTGCGACAATTGTTTAAAACTTTCAGGCAACTGTTCAAAACCACAATCTTCAAAACCAAGAATCTCTAAATTTCTTAGCTCTCCTATCATTGTTATATCTCCTAAAGTGCAATTCCTCAGAGCCAATGATTGAAGGTTTGTTAGGCAAAGAAAGGACGAGGGTAGTGGTAATAAATGAACTTTCTTCAAATCTAGAAATTTGAGTTCCATCATCCCTTGAAAAAAGTGGTTTGGGATTTGTGAAAAAGGATCTTTTTCAAGAAACAAAACAAATAACTGGAGGTTCGGAAACTTTACCCTTTCAGGAAGCCCATCAATGTCTCCATAGCACAAAGAAATTGCAATCGAATCTTTGTACATTTCCTTCACCAACACTTCTTTAGAGCCATCGGCATCATGAAAATTAAACATACGTTTCTCTTTGGCAATTGATGTAATAACAACATGAGTGATGTCATGCACTTTGACCGTCTCATTATTATTACCTTTCAACAACAAACACGAAGCTTCGAGATAATCAATCAGCGACTTGATTCTATTCATTCTATCGTTAATCGTATAAACATCTTGAAACAAGCCCAACCCCATACCACCTACCAGAAGGCAAATGAAATCTATATCACAACCCGCATAAGAAAGAGCACAAAGTAGAAGCAGTGATTTTGCTTCTTCACTGTTCAACAATTCGTAACTCAATTCAATAGTTGAGTATAAAGTGTTATCCATTTCTGGAACACATCTTGGATTAGAATTTTCTAACTGACGTAACGCATCCCTCCAGACAGAATCACTCTTACCATTCAAAGCATTTGCAATTATTGTAAGTGCAAGTGGTAAACCTGCACATTTTTCAATTATTTTAGCTGCTATATCTGTTAAATCACCAACAATGTTCCCAAACCAATTTCTTGCATCATCTTCAGCTAAAGGCTCAACAGATAAATACTTCTGAGTATTCATTTGTTTTAATACAACTTGTGTTCTCGCTGTTAATAATATTGTGCATCGCACTTGCTCATCGTTGCTTTCTTTCTTGTCTTGTTGGATGCTACCTTTATCATCATAGCTAAAAGGAATCCCAACAACCTTCAAGTCAAGCTTCTTCCAGATATTATCTACAATTACAATGATTCTGGCATTCTTCAACCTATAACGTAATTGATCAGCTCTTCCAGATAGACTCTCCTGGTCTCTAAATACCATGCCCAATTGACCAGCAATGTCGGCTTGAATTTGTTTAAGATCCGGATTCTGTTTTACCTCAGCAAAGACCACCTCATCAAATAAATTATCTTCCTTTGCTTTCCAAGCAACTTTTCTGACCAGTGTGGTTTTGCCCACACCACCCATCCCGTATACTCCAATCATGTTAACAGTAGAATCCTTCAATGCCTCCATGATATCGTTGAAATTGGACTCTCTGGAGTGAAAGTGCTCATACTCCTCACCGACAAATATGGATTCCGTCCTCTGTAGAATAACGGGGTGGGAAACTCCTCTGAATTTTCCTTTTTCCAAGAGCTTGGCTCCATCCTCTAACACCTGCTCTGCATCCTTGCTGAGCCTGTATCGTTTCATCAAATCAGGACACAGCCCTTTGAAACAGCGCCTCTTTGCTTTATCTTCATCATCAACGAGCTTTACTTCACGTTCCATGAAACCTTCCACGCCCCTCAGCCAGTCTTTAACTTCATTGTAAATCTCTTCCCCTTGTCTTTCAGCAACGTCAACATCTGTTTCCACATCTTGTTTTCGACTTCTAACCTCCTCAACTTGTTCGTTTGCCTTCTCTATATACTTCTGGTACTTGAACACATAGGAAATCTTCCGACAAATGAAATCATACACAGTCTCTGTAACTTGTTCAGCAACTTTGGAACCAACAACAGTAACTATTTCAGCCATTACCTTTTTTTTTTTTCTTTTCTTTTTTTTGGTTTAAACAAGGAAAGCCACTGACAAGTGACAAACGCTACTTAGGAGGGCAAGAAAAAAGAAATACTGAAAAAAGAGATATACTAGAAATGTCTATGAGATCAAAAAAATTCTAAAACTAATGTTTAAAAAAAAAGGCAGATACCAGAAATATGGGGAATAAGATCAAAAAAGGATTAAGAGAAGTTGAATGTTTGATACTGGATGTAAAACAAAGCTAATAATATAACGGCAGGAACAAGCTGAAAAAGAAAACGATAGGAATAATAAGCAAGAAAAATCAAAAAAAGAAACACAGACAAGAGAACTACTAGAATATGAGAAACGGTAAGATCAGAAAAGCCGAAACTAATGTTTTTATAAGAAAAAGCTCGATGAACAAAAAATCTTTTCTTTTTTTTTTTGGTTTGAAGATAGTAATGGATACTGGATACAAAGCAAGGCTAATAAAATGACAGAAAAATAATAATAGTTAAGAGTACTCAACGGAATTGGTTTTGGAAGTTTAAAGAAATGGCACCTCAATCGCTATATCCGTGTAAGAGCTGTGTTCAAGGACCAGAGTGCTTGTTTGCTTTTCTTCTGGGTGATTAAGGACCAACAGACATTGGAAGAATAATATTCAACACTCAAAACTTTTTTATTTTAAAAAAAAAAAATAAAAAAAAAACATAGTCAAAAGAAGGTGGCAATGCCGACAATTCACTTTGAAAGAACATAAAAATTAGTCCTCATGAAATGACTTAATACAATTCTCATCCATAATTAAAATACAATTCTTTTTCAGCAAATTCATAATTCTGGGCTTCAGAAATTCCAAAACATTTTCATTCTCTTTCTGCACCTCCTCCTTAACATTTTCATTCCAAAACTACTAATAATTGTAGGATTCCTCTTGCATTATACAGACAAAATTATACGAAAAAGATAAACCTTCAAGCATAAGGTATAGTGCATAAGAAAAATAAATAAACTTCTATAATAAAATAACAAATCAAGATAAGGAATAGCAATAATAAAACAAATCTGACTTGTGCAAGTCATAAATTTTTTGTTTAGAAAAATTATTAATATTTTTTTATTATACTTGTCTTGAAAATCAAAGTTTGTAAATTGCAATAAAAGAAAGTTCAGTGTATAGTTTAGGATGATTACCTAGATATAAATTTACACTGTATACGGTATACTTTGAAATGATAAAATAATATAGTGAGACAACAGTGGGGTCAAATATAATTTCTCTTTAACAAAGTTGATTGTAAAAGACAAATAAAAAGAAAAAGGTTGGAAAACACATTGTCCCACCTACAAGATTTAATAAATATCCCATTCACAAGAAAAAAGAATATAGTGACCATTTACACTTACGGTTTACTTTGAAATGTCTTCAAAAATTCACTGGACCCAACTTATTAAGATGAACAGCTGTGATTGAACAATATGAAGCCTCACTAAAAATTGTATTTGGAGTACACTTTTTATAGAAACTAATGTTAAAGGGCATAAATTTCAGTTTCTTCCAGAAAGAAACAATAACGGTGAAAAACTGTTGACTTTAACATAGGTAAGGGTATGAATGTAAGTTTATATCTAATAAGCATTTAAAACAAAATTTGTAAATCAAATAATTGAAATAGTTTGACAAAGCAATTGTCACATGAGATAGTATACAAAGTTAGGATTCAATATAAGTTTTTATGTATAACATTAATTCTCATATTAATGATAATAACTGATATTTTTCTTCTATATGTTTATTAATATATCTAATGCATTTTTTAAAAGAATATTATATCATAAAATCATTATAATAATGGTATACTATCGAGATTGCCAAAATCGACGTGAGACAATCTACATGTACTCGGTGATATTGCTATGATTTACGGTAGCAATTAACCATAAATGGCAGCTGAATGTCATACACTACCTATGACTAAAACATGTATTACAAATGCACTTGTTAATTATATATCTAGGAGTGAATCAGGTCCCACGACAAGTATTACTCTAAATATGTTTCAAGGCCTATTTTAGAAATGATCTTAAGTGATAAACTTTATTTAACTCTAATTGAAACAAATTATTTATATTACCCAATTTGGAGAAATAAAGCTTTAACATTAAGCTCGTTGGCAATTCAATTAATCAATGCGGTGTAACAAACGAGGAAAGTGGAAACTGAGGCCCCTCCATCATTCAACTTTATTGAGCAATGAATGTAAGTATATTCCTTCTAATTGAGCAATGAATGTCAAGTAAATTCCTGCTTATTCTATCACACTTGTTCTTCTTCAATGAATGCAGTAATTTTGCTTCAATAACAAAATTACCATATAAATCTTTACTGAACTCATAAAAATTACTGCAATAAGTAATTCTTCTAAGAAAAATCTTGCTTCGAAAATTTAGATTCAAACCCGCCTTCGAGCCATCGCTCATCAAACGTAGGAAGGTTAAATACTTTATTTCATTTTACCAAACAGATACTGTTAGAGTTGTCGACTACTTTAACATTAATGGGTTACGCAGATACATTCAGGGGTTCCGCTGCCTGGTTTGGGCCTTTTCCATGAAAAGCCTCTAAATGATTTCTTTAAGTTACTGATCATTATTAGGTTTGGGCTTAGGAATATGAATTCTTATAGAACTAGGTTTAATCCTTTAAACCTAGAATATAAACATATTTTTCTCTTGTTATGAGTGATAACAAACTTTATTGTAAAACGAGAGAGGTGAGACAGTATTGAAATAATATTAACTCTGACCTAAATTGGGTGAATCAGGGTAAATCGCGTATATTACTTTCTCTATTTATTGTTTATGTTTGTTTGTTTAATGTTTATTCTGTTCTCGTATTACTCTCTATTTTGTTCATATACTTGCTCTTGTTTAATATCTTCAACAAGAATTAATATTTTATAACATGAAAATAGACCAGAAACTCGATGCTGATAGTGGAAATAATGCATTAGAACAGATATTATTCATAAACAACATATTGCAAAATTGTTTGACAACGTACTTGAGAAATTAGAATGCATAAAACAAATCCGGACAGTAAAGCAACTGGATGAAGGTGCAATCAAGGGTCCTCCACATTGTAAATAGAATCACTCCTTATAATGTTAATTTATAGTAGAAGATGAAACTCATGAAAGTGGCATTACAAAGATGAAGATTTTAAGACTTGTTAACATAAGGGAAAATCAATGATAATAGGAAAATGAAGCTTAATTAATAATTGTACTGTTGTTACTAGCTATCGGTCACATTTGCTACTATATGAAGGGTAATTTGGTCTTAAAACGTGTCAAAATTGGGGTGAAGGTTATTTTCTGAGACACTTTTCAATCTGTATTATTTTTCAATTTCAACCCTAAAATTAGGCTATTTAATATAGTTTCCCTAAAGATGTTAACATATAAAGTAAAATAAATAGGAAAAAATCATCCATGCATTTCTATTATTAAAGTATTTTATAGAATAAAAAATTCAATAATTTCTATTATTGTTGAGGAGATAATTCCTATTATTACTTTTAACATAAAGCAAAGTAAATAAGAAAATAAATAAAATCTTACTAAAAAAGAAAGCAACTGAATAAACTTTTACAAAGAATTCTCTTTAATAAAGTTGGCATTTTATCTTATTCACTAGAAACGAATACTATCTGCTGCTTTTGTTAGAAGATTTAGCTCCACCCATGAAATTTAAAGAACCAAATTCTATTCCCCTCACCATTTTAAATAACTTTTTACCAAATCGCTTTGCATCCTATTCAATAATTTATTCCCACGCCAAACCTTTTATCAAAGAGGAACAAATTCAAGAGGAAGATTGCTTTAAAGGAAACAAGTGAACATTTGTCCTAGAAGCTTGATTAATCTGACGAGATTGGTAGATTATTACTTGAAAAAATTGTCCCTATTTAACTCAAAATAAAGTATGACCTTGTTCTTCTCATGTGAAGTCATAACAGATTAAACACAAGCATTTAATTTCTCAGTTAAAAAAGGTACTAATTAAATTTCAAGTTGGTTATAAATTTTATAAAAGAATTTGAAAATTAAATTATTTTTAAATTTAATTGTTTAGATTTTAGAAGAAGAATGACTCTATATCCATGTATAATATTTCATATTACAAAATAATTTTGTATTAAGAATTAATTAATTAAATCAATTATTAAATAATTTTTTAAAAGAATTGAAAAATTACACAATCACAACTGCCAACACTGGCAGTGACATATCCAGTGATACTATCGAGGTCGCCAAAATTGACATGAGACAATTTACATATACCCGGTGAAATTGCTATGATTTATGGCAGTAATTCGGAGTAAATGGCAACTGAATCTCATAGACTGCATATGACTAAAACACGTATTACAAATGCATTTGTTAATTATATATTCAGGAGTAAAGTAAGTCCTACGACAAATGTTACTCTAAATATGTTTCAGCCTACTTCAGAAATGATCTAAAGTAATAAACTAATTCTAATTTTAAACAACAATAACTATTTATTCTTTTAAATTTTATTTTAAATTAGTTATAACACCCAATTTAGAGATATAATCCTTTAACGTTAAGCTCGGTGACAATTTAATTAATTAATGTGTGTGACAAACGAAGTGGAAACTAAGACCCCTCCATCATTCAACTTTATTAAAATTCTGGCTCCACCATTGCAAAAAATCTCTCCCAAATGAAAGGTAAAGAGCTAATATTGATAGAATTTGAGGTAGACATGACTCCTCACCCAATAAAGACTTATTGGGTGAGGAGTTATACCCATCTCAAATTCTATCATGGTATCAGAGTCAGATTCAGTTGAGTTGAGTATTTGACCAGGGGGTGAGGAGTTAGAGTCAACAACTAACTCCACGAACAAACATGACCCAACATATAGGCTTGATCGTGATGGGTTGTGTTAGAATCTCACACCGATTAGGCATGTTTAAGCCTATTGGTTTACAAGAGAAGGTAATCCTCCCATTCAAAAACTTACTGCAAATATAATTCTTCCAAGAAAGATCCATATTCAAACCTGCCTTTGAGCCATTGCTAATTCTATGTATAATGTTTGAATGCTTTATTCCATGTTACCAAACAAAGTTGAAGTATACATGCATGTTTAACATCTTCAACAACAAAATATTGTTTCAAAAACATGATAACAGACCAGAAACTCAAAATGCTGGTTGAGCTATAAAACAGAAATTTATAAACAGAGTATTGCAAAATTATTTAACTGCCTGAGAAATCAGAATGCAAGTAGTTAAGCAACAGGATGAATGTGCAACGAGGGGGCGCTTTATTATTCAGCCAAATTTCAAGACAACATCAGTGAAGATAGCAGAAACAAAGTCCCTCTTCATCTTCAGGAAATTAGAACCGCAGTATATAGATCTCAAACAATATAAACAGATTCCAGCTTGCATATGAAGAATGCCCTCAATCTTCCTTACAAGTCTGCATATTCTGCATATTGAATTCATAAAATAGAAGAAACAAGATTCAGGCCGTTCTATGCATCAACTCATCAGAATGACTGATTAGCAATCTCTCCAAACTAGGGAGTCTTACCTGAAAAATTCAATTACAATTACAATAACGAGATGCCCATTATTAGTTACCTGAAAAATAATAATGTGGGCAAACCTCCGGAGAAGCAAAGAGAACGATCAGCTTAAAGAATCTTTTGACGAAAGCTTCAACAACGGGAGGTAAGTTCCATTAACTTCAAGATCAGTACTAAGCATTGGCAATAGCAATATGTCAATGTACTCTATTTCCATGCCCTTCACTGACTCATTCACTAACTGCATATCTTTAATCTAAGAGCCCATTAAAAGTCAGAAGAAAATCAACGCAACACCACCCAGAAAGCTTATATAGGAAATGGGAAAAAGGAGAGAGGAGACCAAAGCAGGAATAATTCCTCTGCATCTTAAATTCAAACTTTGAGCTTTTCAATAATGAATTCATCCTACCTTTTTCTTACTGTTTTCTTTAAAAAATTTCATGGTTTCAATACAAGACTGCTCCAAGGCTACTATATCAGGCTCTTAAACATAGTAAATTAAAATAGTCCTTCCTGACATTAGCCGATCTAAATAGTGTTTCTAATGGTATAAAAACTGTATTCCCCCAGCAAAATAATATGAGTTTAAGCTATAGAACTTGAGAATGAATTGAATAGAACTTCAAGTTACAATAATAAAATTGCCAATACTTTTAACGAGCTATCAGATAAAGAGAGTTCGCTAGCTGTGGGCAAAAATTGACATTGATAAACTAATGAGAAAAGTCATCTCATATGTTTTTATAAGTAAAAAAATTTCGAGTTGAATCTCCTGCAAAAGAGGACAATTACCAGCAAAAACAAAACAAATAAGTCAACAAGTCTCTAAATCTTAAAACAAACATCAGAAAAACTAAATGAATAAGTTCATACAAAAATATACCGAGTTTCCTGTATTTGAGATTCATCAATAGACTATTTTTTAAGTCAAAGCACATAAATAAGGTTTCATTCATTCTGCACATAAAATCAAAAGAAATTTTTGAAATCAATTAGCCAAATTTTGATATTTTGTAATCTTTTTTATACATAATTTCCTTATATACCTCAATACAATAACCCTCTTCAGTTTGCCCTCTAGAATGCGCTTTTCTCCACCTCCAGCTCCGAACAAGCTGACAGTTACCTCTTCGCGGAAGGTGTGTTTTAATCATCTCAATTTACTTATATTTACTTTAATATCACTGGTATAGCTTTGATATGTTGCGTACAATGCTTGGGTGCTTGATTTAATTAAAATTCTTGTCTGTATGTTGATGTATTGTATTTTGTTGTGTTGTTTAGTTATATGGGTTCATGATTTCTTGGGTTTGTTAATTTGCTTGTAAATGGCTATCATGCGTTTGACAAAATTCCCCAATGAGAAACACACACATTCACTGTGTAGCATTCCCACAATTTTTAACCCATACGCTCAATGAGTAACTTTTCCGCCGGACAATCCTGAAAACAAAAGGCAGGATCCTCGCAGCCTAATAAAACAACTTCCTTTAAGCACAAGCGAGGAGTCTTTCAAAAAGATTGTGAGTAAATGCCTTGGGGTTTTGTTTTAAATTTCTTATATTAGTGGAAACCTCTTTGTTGGGAGTTCTATTGCCTTTTTCATATTTTTATTCATGTACTTTGGTACTGCAGTGCAACACATGATGTACGGTTTTGGCAAATGGTAACTGTCTTTCAGCTTTATTTTCCCCTATCAACAGGATTGGGACACTAAATTGTGTTGTTGAGCAATCTCAAATACAATGATTTTGCTGTTATGCATGGAATTGTATATGATAATTAATGAATCTATTATCTCCTCATTTTATTTTTGATTCATGTGGATATCTCCAAACCATAACTTTAACTGTAAGCTCTATTATCAGCCTTTATCAGACCTGAATTAGCTCATCTCCTTGCATGCCCTAATTTTCATATGAAATTACTCTGATGTTTAGATTCAGCTAATTTGTTGTTTCCAAAAGCATTAGACTGGCTTTAGTAAACCGGGGACATTTCTCTCTCTCTCTCTCTCTCTCTCTCTCTGAATTATTTTTCTTTTTCATTCCATAAAATTACAACTTGCTTTGATTGCTATGGTTACTTGTTGTTCATTTGGGTTACTTCTTGTTCATTTTGTTGACTTAGCCAGTTGGTTTTGGGGTATTTTGTGAATTTGGTAAGATAAACCTAGAAAATAGTTGGCAAGAGTCATTACATACTTTTTGAAGTTTGCTTCAAAATAATGTTAAAATTGTTTGTAGTGTTTATTACCTGTTTTAAGTGGCTCATAGCTGAAACTTTTTGCAGTCTGCATAATCCAGAAACGAAATAATATTTTTCATGCCTCCTGAACATGTCCTGCAAATACATACCTGCATGCATACACATATATTATCTGATGGTTTATATTCTCTCTCTGAACAGATATCAGTTTTTTAATGAATTGATGTATATATCACTTGAATGATAATTATATGCCATCATAATAATCCATGCTTCATTAACATCTAGAGCCCTTAGTCTCCATGTGGTCACATTTTACTTTTACATGATTCACATGGAACTGTTGTTATTTTGTTATTGGAATGTATAATGATATGCATTTTCCTCTTTTAAATTTTATGTCTAGTTTGATATATGTATGAATTTCTTGTTTTATTTCACTCAGCCGCTTCCAGAAACTTTGGCACTTGTAGAGGACATATTTTTGGAATATGTCATAGATTTGGTATGCGTTCTTTCTGATTAGTACGTATCTTTTTAATTTCTCTAATAAGATGGCATGGCAGGTGTGATAGCTATGTATGCCACTTTTTCTACGGGCAAAAAAAGCAGAGAATATTGGCTCAAAAAGGGAAAAGTTATCAGTTGAGGATATTCTATATTTAATTAGAAAGGTATCTTTCATGAGAGCTTGTTTAGTTCACCTTGTTGTTAATGGAAAGTTGATCTTCCCACTTGGGGTTTTATATTTATTTTCTACTTATCCAACAAAATAAACTTCGATGCAACTTTATAAATAAACTTTCTTTGAATAAAAAAATCTCCATTGTTCTTCCACCAAATGTCCGTTTATTATGTACTGTAAAAGTATCTTAGCAAAATGATTAAATTATTATCTAGAAAGATTTTAGTATGAGATATTTCCTTGGCTTTTGTTGGAAATGGGAGGTGGTACAATGAAATTGTCTTTTTCTTGCTTTTTAATTTGAGGAAGTTTGGTGCTTTAAAGCTATACTTTTTTTGGTTGTATTGAAATTTTATTGATCGAGTCAGCAGGATTTGCCAAAACTTAATCACTAAAACAAGCAAGGAAAGCTTTTCTCGTAAGCGGCCACCAAAAGAGTTGCATAGCATTATCTTCCGAATGACATTCATGCAAGAGTTTGTTTCATTTCTAGATGGTTTTCTTTCCATCATAAGCAAAAGGGATAAAAGACGACGATGGTCGTGCTAATATAGTTCACAAGCTCATCTACAATCCATAGGAGTAAGACCAATCTAAACTCCCCTTGAGCTGAAATCATATGGCTTTGCATATTGCAATTTTAAAGTAATTCCGTTATTGGCCTCTGTTTTCATAATAGAGCTCACCATACTGCAGAAAAATGTATTTCTATTTTATTAAGTTAGACTCTTTAGACATTCAGCAGATATCTACTTTCTTTTAATTAGAAGATTATGATGTGGAAGGCAATGATACATTCTGCCTGGGGGAGCCTTAATTAGAAGACTATGCTTGATCTTGAATGATAATTTCTGGAGTTATTTGTGGTAAGAGAAGTCGACATAATTGTTGCATTGTAGTTTAACCTTAATGTTGGATTCTACAGTTGAAATTTATTAAAGGTTTTTGCTACTGCTTTATGTATTTTTCTGAGTGGTGTTGGTGGTTAAATATTGAGAATTTGGCTGCTTAGAGTTATGGGAATGTTTGTGAAATTGTGTTGAAATGAGTGTCTAATATTTCATGTTACTGATGTGGAGGCTAGAAGGAAGGTGTGATTTGAGAGGTATACTAATAGAAACCCTCCTAATACTCAACCAAACAAATGAAATAGTAGCAACCAACAGCCAAGAAACAAGAAAAGGATAGATGTCTATATTGATATTCAGCAAACAGATAACAACAGCAACACAAGATAACCCAAAAAGAAACAACCCACTAATGAAATTTTAACTGTCTTCATATCTAACAATGGCCTAGATACTTTAGACATTGAGCAACTATTGAAGTTTTTCTCAAAATCTAGTCGGTTGTATTTGCTAGACAGTTGCTTTTCATAAATAAGGATTCTTGTTTCTTTTCCAGATGATTGAAGCGCAACAATGCATGCATTGAACACTTAAGATTGATGGTAGTCCTTCTCTAATATTCATTCTAAGAGGCCAACTTCCTTCATTTCTAAAATCCTCTTGGTGGAAAATTGTATAAAATTGGGATAATAGAGAAGATACTTGCAATAGGTGGGGCTTGCACATTCTTTCGAGAACAAGATATTCCCACGAATCTAACATCACTTTCTGTTGATGATCCCAGCATCATATACAACTCACTGGGTGTGTGGGGCTTCCACAAACTCACCACCTTTGCAGAACTCATAATCAGTGTGTTTTCAACAGGGGGAAAGGAGAATGAAGCTGCCAACCTCTTTAATTTAATTGATAATTTTTGGATTCTTGAACTTGAGATATCTATGTCCTAAGGGTTAAATTTTACCTTTCTTGAAGAGTTTATTTTCACTCATCTTCCTTGCAGTGTAATGTATGAAGTTGTAATTTAAAGTAATTTAAGTTGAAGTAAGATGTCTTAGCCTCCTGTATTTGACCGTCAGAAATACTTTGCAGCTGGGAGTTTGATTGTTTTCATATCATTTAGAAATTAGTTTTTTCTCTTTTATTTCTTATTTTTTTAAGAGTACTTTTTGTATATTTTTTATTTTTCAGCAGGAAGCAGGTGGACTATTTGAATCTTGAAGTACATCCTTCTGTCAGGCTCTGATACTCAAGTATTTTAGTGTAATTATACTTGAAAATGAAGGTAAACAAAAGAAACTTGAGGAATGAGTCTAATTCTGATATTTTCCAATATTAGATATATGTAATTTCCGTAGAAACTGAAGTTTTGTTATACCATAGTGGCCAAATTTGGGTTTCCTTTTAGATGATCACTTTATGTTAACTTTAATGTGAGGATTCGTTAGAGACACTAAAAACAATTTAGTATATCTTTTGGGAGTTCATATTGCATAGGCTCTAGATATATCCTTGTAGTCCAAAACTCTTTAGTACTTTGGTAAATATCAGCATTGGATCTTTAATGCAATAAGCTGAGGAGGCACAAAACACATATTCGTGGATTGCTAGAAAGGGCAGTGGCAGATGAGAAAGTGTAGTGTTTTTTTGTACTCTGGCATTGGTATATTTGTATATGTGGTTTATATTGTATGCAATCTATGCCTATTGCTAGACGAATTATTTTTCGAGCTATTCACGTCTATCCAAAGTGAGAGCTTCTTCCCTTGATGAGGTTCTGAACATGCATCGTTTACTCATCTTGAATGAATTGTATTTAATGATACGAAGAACCAAGAAGATATGCAACTAACCCATTAACACACCAAATTAAAAATAATTTAGAAGATGAATATTGCTTGTTCATCATTTTTAACCCTTATGATCAATGTTTTTTAAGGTCAAAAATAGTTGTGGCTAGATGGTTTTTTCAGACTGAATTCCAAGAAGCAATGCGGGACAGGGAACCGAATTTCAAGACAAATGCTTATGATATTCTTCTACAAGATTCATACTATTAATATTTGAAGAGAAAAACCTTTGTAATGTTTCTGTAGAATTTCACTTATCAAAACGCAACCGTTTCACTGCAAATGAGAACAGATCATAGCCACTGAAATGAAGAAGATCCGATAGCCAGGATTAGCTCTTGAGGTCAACATATATAAAGGGAGAGTCTTTTGCGCAGAAACAGTTTTTTTCTGCTCCTCTTTCTTTTTCACGACAGATTAGTTTTTGCTCTTATCATTGTTAGTTTGTTGTCAATCTTTTGGGTTGAGAATTTGTATAATCTTAGGGTGAAGATAGTGTTTTTTCTTCAAGTTTAGAGAAGTTGGATTAGGTATTCTCTAGAGATTTCAGATTTGAGTGATTTGTTAAAGATTGATAGTTGGGTGAATCTTTGAGAGTGTTTTGTAATCTATAATAACAGTTGATTTCTAGTGCAGTGAGCCTCCAAAAATTCTTGGAGCTCAATGTGGATGTAATCTTTCCATTGTGAAAGGTGAACCACGGTAAATTTGGTGTTCTTGTGATTGGTTTGATCTTGTTTATTTTGTGTGTGTTATTTGTGGGTTTGTGCGTGTGATTAGCAGTACATTGATTGGGAATTTACATTACAGTGGTATCAGAGCACGGTTAGTGTTGTCAATCCTAGGGTTTCTTGATTTTTCGAAATCTAGGGTTTGGTCAAAAATTGGGGATTTCTTGATTAAAGGCTTGGGAGAGTCTAGGATTAGAAATTCGGTAAATTCGAGACATCAATTTGGGAAGGAGAGACCAATTAATCTTGGTTCGTTTCTTTGGGTTCTGTTTAGTAATCACCAAACACAAAAACAACACATTCAATCATGAGTACAACTAGGCTTGAGATCACCCAGTATGATGGAAAAATCGACTTTGGAAGTTGGAAGAAGAAGATGAAAGCTTTGTTGTCCCACAACAAAGTGTCTATCGCGCTGGAGGAGGATTCCACCAAGTGGCCTGAGGAGAAGCTGAAGAAGAAGGCCGAAGTGGATGAAGAGGCCTACAATTTAATCATCATGAACCTTGCTGGCAGCGTGTTACGCAAGGTCGATGGGTTTGAAACCCCAATCGGCCTCTGGGGTAAGCTTGAATCTCTCTATGCTTTACAATCAGCTCCTAATCTTGCATATCTTAAAGGTGTTTTATTTGCTTACAAGATGGATAGTTCTAGGACTATTGATGAGAATCTTGATGAGTTATTGAAAATGACCCAAGTGCTTAAGGGTACAGATCAAGAACTTGGAGATTCAAGTTTAGCCATGATACTGTTAAATTCGCTAATTGAAGAATATCAGGTTGTAAAAAATGCATTACAATACACCGGAATTGTCCCGAGTGTAGATTTAATAAGCTCAGGATTAAAGGCTAGGGAACTAGAACTTAGAGTGCAAAAAAGGAGTGGTCACAATTTGTTTGTGAAGGGCAAAAGGGAGTCAAGCATGTTGGGTAGTAATACACAATTTGAAAATGGCCCTAGGAATAAAAAGAAGAGTAAAAACAGTCGCAAATGACTAGGAAGTGTTTCTTTTGTAACAAAACAGGTCACTTAAAGAAAAATTGTTTTGCTTGGATTAAGAAACAGAAGCAGGGAAATACAGAGAGCAACCTAGCTTCCACTAAAACCAATATCGAAGAGTCAGAGGTCCTCACTGTCTCTAAATCAGATAATGTATATGAATGGGTACTAGATTCAGATTGCTCTTTCCACATGAGTCCTAATAAAAACTGGTTCCAAGACTTTGAGGCTAATGAACTAGAAATTGTGTTTATGGGAAATAATAATGCTTGCAAAGTCCAAGGAATTGGTAGCATAACTCTAAGGCTTGAAAATGGGAGAAACATTAAATTGACTAAGGTTAGATACATTCCTGATTTAAAGAGGAATTTAATCTCTCTAGGAACACTAGATGAGTCTGGGTGTTGTTATAAAGCTGAGAAAGGGTGCCTAAAGGTCTATAGGAATAATAACATAGTCCTTAGTGAGTGAAAAGAAACGGACTGTACATTTTGTGTGGGAACCATGATTCTGAATGTTATAATACTGCTTTGTTTTCTACTAACCTGACTGTTACAGAGAAGTGGCACCTTAAGATGGGCCACATGAGTCAGAAAGGCATAGACATCCTAAGCAAAAAGGGACTATTTGGTAAGGACTCCATTGAAACTCTTAACTTCTGTGAAACATGTGTAATGGGTAAGCAACATAGATTAAGTTTCCAAAAGGGAACTCACCTTGCTGAAAATTGCTTAAATTACTTGCATGCTGATTTGTGGGGGCCTGAAAGGATAACATCAGATGGGGGCAGTAGTTATTTCCTTTCTATAGTTGATGACTTTAGTAGGAAAGTGTGGGTCTACTTGCTTAGGACTAAGGATGAGGTTTTAGGCAGGTTTAAGAGTTGGAAACTATTAGTAGAGAACCAGATTGACCAAAAGGTTAAAGCCCTTAGAACTAATAATGAGTTAGAGTTCTGCAATTTCGAGTTCGATAACTACTATAGTGACCAGGGTATTCTGAGACACATAACAGTTAGGAAAACTCCTCATCAAAATGGAGTTGCTGAGAGGATGAATAGAACCCTATTAGAAAAAGTTAGATGTTTGTTGTTTACATCTGGTCTACCTAAAACTTTTTGGGGGGAAGCCTTAAACACTGTTGCATATCTAGTCAATAGGAGTCCCTCAAGTGCTATAGAATTTATGTGCCCTGAAGAAAAGTGGTCAAACAGGAAACCCAACTTAGATCACTTAAGGGCATTTGGATGTGCAGCATATGCTCACACCACTGATGGAAAATTAGACCCAAGATCTTTGAGATGTGTGTTTCTAGGTTATCAAGAGGGAACCAAGGGGTATAGGTTATGGGAGAGGAGTGCACGTAGAGTGAGGATTATAATTAGTAGGGATGTAATATTCAATGAGAATCTTTTTCCTTACAAAAATGTTAATAATGGTGCAGGTACCTCAAGCAGTAGCTCTACAAGTCAAGAACCACCTGAGAATGTTCAGATTGAGGTGGAGCCACTAATAACCCAACCTGAACAGGAAGATCCAGGAACTGAAACTGTAGCACCAGATCTGAATCCTGACCATGGAGAGGAACATGTTGAAAATCCTGCGGTTTCTCAACATGATTCACTAGCCAAATACCAATTGGCCCGAGATAGAACTAGAAGAGAGATCAGGCCACCAACAAGGTTCTCTTATGCTGAACTCATATACACAACTTTGTTGGCTGGGGCTGAATTGCAAAGGGCAGAACCTGTCACCCATGTAGAGGCAATTGGATCCAAGGACAAAATCAAATGGCAGATTGCAATGGAGGAGGAGATGCACTCCCTTAAGGTAAATGGAACCTGGTCATTGGTTCCAAATCCTAAAGACCAGAGACTAATTGAGTGTCGATGGCTATTCAAGGTAAAATAAGGTACATCTCTCTCTGATCCTCCTAGATATAAGGCTAGATTGATAGCCAAAGGTTACACACAAAGGGAAGGAATAGATTTTAATGAAATCTTTTCTCTTGTTGTGAAATATAAGACCAAAAGACTTATGTTGTCTATTGCTGCATACCATGATTTAGAAGTAGAACAACTTGATGTTAAAACTGCGTTTTTACATGGAAATTTAGAAGAAAAAATCTATATGAGGCAGCCTATTGGTTTTGTAGATAAAAGACTCCCAAACCATGTATGTTTACTACACAAGTCCTTGTATGGTTTAAAACAGTCCCCTAGGCAATGGTACAAAAGATTTGATACTTTTATCATGAGTATTGGTTTTGATAGGAGTCAATATGATAATTGTTTCTATTATGCCTTGAATGAAAACATGCCCTTGTATCTTCTTTTGTATGTGGATGATATGCTCTTAATTAGCAAGTCTAAGTCTAAAATAGATGAATTAAAGAAAAAACTCAATTCTAAATTTGATATGAAGGACTTAGGGTGTGCTAAAAGGATTTTAGGGATGGTTATAACCAGAAACAGAAAGTGTAATGAACTGAAAATACATCAAAGTGCCTAATTGCAAAAACTGGTTTCTAGATTTGGTATGGCTGAATCTAAGAGTGTAAATCTGCCGTTAGCTAGTCATTTTATGCTAAGTAAGTCTCAATGTCCTAAATCTGATTCTGATTTGTTAAAGATGGAAAATATTCCCTATGCTAATGTAATAGGATCAGTCATGTATGCTATGATAAGCACAAGACCTGACCTTGCTTTTGCCATATCACTACTCCGTAGGTTCATGTCTAACCCAGGGTTAGAACAATGGTCTGCCCTAAAATGGTTGCTGAAATATATAAATTGCACTACTAATGTTGGTTTAGAATATTCCAAAAGATGTGAGTCACTTGATCTTGTGGGTTTTGTAGACTCTGATTTTGCAGGTGACAAGGATTCAAGGAAGTCAACCACTTCCTACTTTTTCACTTTGGCTGGAAATTGTGTGAGTTGGAAGTCCCAACTTCAACCTATTGTGGCATTGTCTGCGACAGAAGCTGAATATGTGGCATTGACATAAGTATTCAAGGAAGCATTGTGGCTGCAAGGACTTCTAATGGAGGTGAAATTGATATATGGGGTAGTGACTATATTTTGTGACAATCAGAGTGCTATACACCTAAGTAAAAATCCAGTCTACCATGAGAGGACCAAGCACATAGACGTGAGGTTTCATTTTGTCAAGGATTTAGTGGCACAAGGAATGATAAATTTGAAGAAGATAGCAACAGAGGATAATCCAGTAGATATGGGGACAAAGGCGGTGACGCCTGCCAAGTTCAAGCATTGCTTGAACCTGCTATTTGTCAAGTAACAGGCAGCAACCGAGCAATGAAGGGAATTGAGGATGGTTAGCTGCACTTGAAATCTGAGTTGTAAAAAGTTTTGAGCTTCAAGGTGGAGAATTGTTAATATCTGAAGCGCAAAACCTTTGTAATGTTTCTGCAGAATTTCACTTATCATAACACAGCCGTTTCACTGCAAATGAGAATAGATTGTAGCCACTGAAATGAAGAAGATCCAACGGCCAAGATTAGCTCTTGAGGTCAACATATATAAAGGGAGAGTCTTTTGCGCAGAAACAGTTTTTTTCTGCTCCTCTTTCTTTTTCACGACAGATCAGTTTTTGCTCTTATCATTGTTAGTTTGTTGTCAATCTTTTGGGTTGAGAATCTGTATAATCTTAGGGTGAAGATAGTGTTTTTTCTTCAGGTTTAGAGAAGCTGGATCAGGTATTCTCTAGAGATTTCAGATTTGAGTGAATCTTTGGGAGTGTTTTGTAATTTGTAATAACAGTTGATTTCTAGTGCAGTGAGCCTCCAAAAATTCTTGGAGCTCAACGTGGATGTAATCTTTTCATTGTGAAAGGTGAACCAAGGTAAATTTGGTGTTCTTGTGATTGGTTTGATCTTGTTTCTTTTGTGTGTGTTATTTGTGCGTTTGTGCGTGTGATTAGCAGTACATTGATTGGGAATTTGCATTACACATACAAAATCCTCCATAGTGCAAAGTTCGAAGTTCCTTCAACTGTACTTTGGAGAAACTTCAGGTTCAAGAAGTCTCCCAGCATTATTGTAGAAATGCAAGGACTTCTTAATGCAGTTACATGAAGCAAGAGGCATTTTTTTGTTTTATTCTATAAGAGTCCAAGACAAGAGCCAAAAAATTATCCTAATAATTCAATCCCAAAGCAATCAAACTAGTAAGTTAAAATTCAGTAGCTCCATTAAACTCAAAAACGATTTCCCAAGGTTGCAAAGTCACAATGGGCTTGGGACGATTCAACTTTCTTCTATGTGGCTATTGTTAGGCTTGGGCCATACTAAGATGGGCTTGAAGGGTCATTGGTCTGGGTTGATATGGGTGTTGGGCTCCATGGGTCAATGGTCTGAGATTTTTTTGTTCTTTTTATTAGAGATTTTTCGTTGACCCATTTTAGATTTTAAATTCCAGTTTAGTTTTATCATATGGATATTTGTTTTTATCCGTGTAAGCATACCAAATTTCTGTTCATCTATCATTGTTTTAGTAGCTTGTGTTTGATCAATTGATGCTCTTTGACTGATTATACACTTTACAGTGTGGATTAGGGGATGCTTTTCGATGTAGCACATGCCCTTACAAGGGTCTTCCGCCATTCAAACTGGGAGAGAAGGTATGGAAAATATTTAAGTGCTCTGTTTTTTTTCTCTTGCTTGTTTTATGAAATGAGAGTCAATGAATCAATGTCGGTATCGCTCTCTAGCAACTTTCTTGAGGTAGACTTTTAAATACGAAGTTGTGGGTGGTTTTTGCATCTTATGTTTTTGGGTTATGGATACATTAACAATAGGTACGGCTAATGTAGGCTTTTTTGCTGCTGGTGTTAGCATCAGCGGCTAGATTGCCTTCTGGCATCTCACCCACACCAACGTTGTTGCCACATGGGCCTTTTTCTGCTGCTGGTGCTAGCATCGGTGGCTAATTTACCTTTTGGTGGTGTTACTGGAAGCTTTACTCACACTAGATTCTTGTGACACTGCCTATAATTTTTTTTTAATTTCTTTAAATATTAGTGTAGGTAATTATGTCTTTTAATCATTTTGAAAAAAAATCAATATTTTCTGTGTTTTTCCAAACTTGTGTGGCTTTATCAGATTAACATAATCTATGCCATTTATTATTAGTAAGAACTGAAAATTAAACCGTTGTTGGTCTATGAACTACATTTAAGTTCAGGCCCCCTCCCATTGCATGTGCATGACGTTTACAGTTTATACTAAAGATTAACAATAGGATACATTAACAATAGGCACAACTAATGTAAGGTAATAATTTTGAGTATTTTGATTGCAGGACGCTCATTTTGCTTGTAGCTTTCAGCCACAAGACAACTTATACAGACAATCACTGATCCACAACTGTTTAAGACAGGTGAGATTTTGATAAACCCTCATGAGAGATATTTCAAGTCCTGAAATCTAAAAATCATCAACTCAATTAGAGACGAAGGAAATTGGCCTCTTAAAATGAATATTAGAGAAGGACAACCATCCGTTTTTTAAGTACTGATTGTGTGAAATTTTGTGCTTCAACACCTCATGTAAGGATGTCAGGCATTACATTTGCTACTTTCAACTTTGTTGAGGAAGGAGAGAAAACCATCTGAAAAAGAAATAAGATTTGGAAGCTCTGCCATTTATATTTCTTTAAGGGAGGTGAAGCTATTGAAATCCTGTTGTGGCCTCATAAGACAATTCTGTAAGGATGAAGTAGAGCAACAATCCACCCAACACAACCGACCGGATTATAAGAATACTTTGATAGCTACTCAGCGGCTAAAGAATTTATGCGATTGTTAGAATTGAAAACAGTATAGAATTATAACGTAGAAAATGAAAAATTCGCTGCAAAAAAAGGCCTAGAGGAAACTAGACTTTCAAAGACAAAATATACCTCTGAAATCACAACTTCCTTGTAGTCTCCACACCAGTAACCTGAAATATTAGCAAAAAACTACAAACAATGTCTACAGGAGGCTTGCAAATCATAGCCTTGGAAAAGGCTTCAACATCAACACCATTCGAAAAAATTCATAGACTGTGCAGAAACCTTTTGCAACTGTACAATAACAGAATTCGAGATGAAAGCTTTTGTAGTCTTTGTGGCATTTACCAGCGTTGGTCTAAATCTTCTAATTAAGGCTTCCCCAGGCAGAAAGTATCATCCCCTTCCACATTCAAATCCTGCTCCATTTCTGATTGGAAGAGATGCTAACCATCCGGCAAACACAACACCAACTGGAATATTTTTTTAACAAAATGCAGATATCTGCTCAGTGTCCAAAGAATTAACTTCATAACATTGAAATACATTTTTCTACATTATGGCGAGCTCTGTTATGAAAAACAGAAGCCAACAACAAAATAACTTTAAAACTGCAATATGCAAATCCATAAGATATTATAATAGCTAATTTACCAAATAAATGTTTAGTTTTAAGTAGTGTTTAATAACATTTTGATGTCTCAACAATGACAATTCAAATTGCATACATAGTTTAGACTGTTCGGTTGGCTCAGCCCAAGTTATTAAAAATTTAACACTTTATTTATTTTGTAAAAATCTAAATAGCCCATTACAATGAAGCGAGGTGCTAGACTAATTCAATCTTTTTAGTCATTTCGAAGATCCAATAGAGTTCATTCTTCCTCCTCTGTATTCTTCATTATAGACTATTGTCTTTCACCTTAAACATATAATCAATAATACGTAAGGAATTTACATATATTAAACAAAGAAAGCAACCAACTTACAAGTTAAATTCTGTGTTCAGTGTTTGCAAACATTCTTATTCTCTATTGCAATTGATCAACTCTATTAGTAAATTCTTGCCACAATTTTATATGAATAGTAATATCTTATATTTTCTCAAATCTTTTTTTGACTGAGCTTAAAATTACCATAAATGTTTACTAATAAAAATTACTGCAAATATAATTCTTCTAAGAAAAATCTTGATTCGTAAATTGAGATTCAAACCTGCGTTCGAGCCATTGCTCATTAAATGTAAGAAAGTTGAATACTTTATTTCATTTTACCAAGCAGAAACTTGCTAATATTTAATATCTTCAACAAGAATAAATATTTTTTTACATGAAAATAGACATCAAACTCAATGCTGGTAGTGCAAATAATGCATTAAAACATATATTCACAAACAACATATTATATAAATCAAGATTCTACAAGTCAAATGACTGAAAAGAAGGGTCCCATCATGTATAAGGAAGTTTCAGGCTGGAAGGTTGCGCAGAAACCGGAGAGACATTCAATCTACTCGACAAGAGGAAGAGCATCGATTGCACCTTTCTTTAACCTTAAGGTAAGTGCTATATAAGACTTAAGTTATTCGACGGTTCCTTTTGTCGATAAGGAAGTTGTTACCACACGGAATCGGCAATGAAACCTGTATAGAAAACCTACGTTCGAGCCATTGCTCATTAAATGTAGGAAAGTTGAATACTTTATTTCATTTTACCAAGCAGAAACTTGCTAGTGTTTAATATCTTCAATAAGAATAAATATTTATTACATGAAACTCAATGCTGGTAGTGCAATTAATGCATTAAAACAGATATTCACAAACAACATATTCTACAAAATGTTGATAGAATTTATGTATAATTGAAAGAGTGTGGAGTCATTGACACCTTATTAATAAATAAGCCTCATTTTTTAAGGCACCTCATTCAAAATTTTACAATTAAATTAACATAAAAAAATATTAGGGTTTGTGAGATAATAGTAGGATGTCAAAAGTATTTGTACAATATATAAAATTAAAGTTAATTCTAATAATTTAATACAGGGATCAATTTGTCATTATAAAATTTAGTAAAAAGTGAGGTTTCTTTAAGTCATTAGTGGGTTGTCAATGGATCCACTCTAACTGAAATAAGAGATTTGGTAAAGAGTGTTTATTTGATCCCCATCAAAACACTTTCTAACCCCATCATAAATTAAATTCATTAAATAAATTTAAATATATATTTTATTCTAATATTAGTCTTATCTTCTTCTTCTCATCTTAACCTTCATAAAAATATCTTAATTTCTAAATAACGTAGCATTGGACATAACTTTTGAAGAATTTCAAATAACATTCAATTCAAAGAAAATTCTATACAATTATAAACAAAACCCTATTCTAAACCAAACTAAAAAAAAAAAAAAAATCCAATATCAATTAGAATTCTTTTAAAGATTAGATGAGGATGTTTTTGGAATATAAATTTTATTTAATTGATATTATTTAATATGGGGCTTAAAAAGAGTTTTAATGGGGCTCAAATAACACAACTCTTTGGGAAAACAATGGACAAGGCCCATGGAATCAAATCTTGGAGTTTAAGCAAATCCTTGGTCTAAGGCCTTGTCTTAGGACCTTCTATTTTACTTTCTTTGATGTGGGCCTTGTATGTTCATGTCATTGTGTAGATATCAAGTAACAGTTAATCGTATTTTTCCTTTTTATTTTGGTGTAAGTTATAATTATTGCTTTTTGGTACTTTCTAACTTCTAGATTGAAGAAACATGCAATTGCAGTTGATTCTTGGAAAGGTTCCAATGGATTGGTTGGACCTATAATTCATCAATTTCTTTGACAACGAAAGAGACAAGCATTTTATTGTATGTGGTGAAGGGATAATTACTCACTGCAAACAATTGTATAGATATGTTTCCCCTCTATTGGCTATTTGATTCTTTGTGGAAACCTGATGGCAAAATTGTAGCTTTTCAGTTTTTAACTAAATTAAAATAAAGATTGTTATTAGAGGCTTTTCACTATTACTTTGATAATAAACATACAGTCATGATGTTCATNTGAGTGACCTATCCCCTAGACCACCGCACGCCTCCTGGTCACTCGGTCAGACGCACCGACCGACCCAAACAACACCTAAGCCGACTTCTTCTTCCAGGCCCAATCCAAAAGAAAAAACCCCAAAAATCAAATAAAATATTCAAAACTGCCGCATTCTTCCCGGATATCCACCGGAAAATTCAAACCTACACCTATTCTCCAAAATCTTAACACCAAAACATTTGGAAACCCAGTTTAAACCCACCCCAAAAAACTCAAAACCTCCTTTTTTACTTTCCAGAAACTCTACCAAAAGGAAAAATCTGTCTAAAGAACAACAAAACGACGCCAAAAGGAAGAATTACCTTGGATGATTGTAGAAGACCACCTTCGCTCAAAAAACGGGACAAAAAACGAAGAAAAACAGGGAGAAGAATTTTTGCAGACGAAAAACCAAAGCCAACGCAAATGGAAGACGAACAGCCGATTCTCCAAATTTGTAAAGAAAGCGAGGACACGTGGCAGGTTGCGATTGGCTGGGTGTCAGGAGTCTTTTCGTTTTCCCGCTCTCGAAACGACGGACAAACCATCACCATACACGTGGCAGCAATCCTAACCACCTGGGAAATCGTGGACCTGTACGGATTCCTAAACTCGGTCGACCGACCCTCCTGACCGACTCAGCCGTAACATCCAGACATGCTCTGACACGCGTCCGGTATTCTCCCCAACAATGTGCTAGGTCGATCGACCCGTCCCACCGACTAAGCTTCTAAAGTCGAGCCTTCTGAGACATCTCCATTCGACCGTCCCGGAAGACCCGAACGATCGACGCACGAGCTCGGCGTAGCCCGAGCTAAAATCTTCAAGAAGCCGTCAAACCTCGTCCATTCGCCCATCCGGGGCGAACGACTGGTCAACATGCCTTCCTACCTATCTGGTCGCCCCCACAGACCGACCGAGTGGATTTCGGTAAACTTCCTAAGATTCGCCCGACCTGGAAGGACGAATAATCGCCCCTCGCGTGTTTCTGCGATAATCGCGCAAACGTACCGAGCGACCCGACCTGGCTTTCGGCTCTTCGGCTCATCGAACCGATCAGGCACAACGCGTGGCGGCATGCTCTTGTTCGGGAATGGATACCGACCAAGACCCAATCAAATCACTTGTGTCCGTCAACTTTCTCCAACGATCGCTCGTCCATGGGAAAAGAACGAGCTTGTCTTGAGCACGACCTACTCTCTAACTTGAGATACTCAACTCAGAGAGTGGGGGACAAACTGTTAGGGCCAAAAATCGTCCTTGGCCCAAATAGGAAATAGGACCATTAGCGAAGACGGACCAGGCCCAGTCCTGCAAAGGCCCAAGCCATGTTAGTTCTCGTCTAACATGAGGTGCAAACCGGCCCAATTCAAGCGGGCACAAGCCTCTCAAACCTAGCCCATGTCCTAGGTCCACGGACGAATCCAGAGCCCACAGCCCTCACATAGTATTTTCCTATTCCTAATCAACCTCCAATTCAGAGACGCCTTCCTAATTTTGACCACTTTCCTACTTAGCGAATTCTCTTAAACGGAGTAACCTTCCTATTTGGACACGGGTAAGACCACTCACCACGACCTTAATTCTTCTAGGGTTTACATCAGAGTCAGATGAGGACTCTTGATCCCACCAGGATTGGGAGACCAGACAACCACTATATAAGCAGAGGCCTGCCCTCTCACAAAGGACATCGACATTACACCCTCACACCCGAGACTCTTCACTCGAGAGTTTCACTAATTCGCCGTAGTCACAGTCCCCGACTAGACTTCCGGTAATCCCTTATTCCTTAGCCCTCACTAAATTAGCCCCTTTCAGCCTTGCTGACTTGAGCGTCGGAGTGCCTACGGCAAACACCACAAAGGTGTTTCCAATTCACTTCACGCGTGTGTTTCTCTACGTGTGCAGGTGCAGCAGATCGCTAGTGGCCTTGACCTCACGGGATCAAACCCCCTTTTTCGTACAGGTAGATTTTTACGTCTACACTTATGTTATTGAAAGTTGCTGCCTCTGAAGGTTTCTTAACTTTGATCTTATGATTTGCTTAAATTAAGAGATGATTTGAAGATGCGACACGCTGTCACTTTTGAAATCCAATAATCACGCGTTTAAATATTAGGGAGCTCATAGATTAGCCCGTTATGCAATAGATGGTAAAGATTTGGTCTTACTTCTTTAATGGCACTATTGTTAAGATTGGAAATTGTTTATGGAGTGCATCTGATATTGTAATTTTGGTTTGCTATTGATAACAGATGAAAGGAGGATGAAAATAGTGGAGATTGGTGGTGCTCAGGAGCTTGTAAATATGTTGTGGGATGCTGGAGACTATTATACACAGTTACAAACACTGAAGGCTCTTGTTGCCCTTTCTGGCTCAGGTTAGTTCTGTTTGCATTTAGATGCTCTTATGAGTTAATCTACGGATATAAAAGAAAATATGGTACTACTTTGTGACTAAGGCAATGACACTGATAACATTTATTTATAACTCTTCCAATATGTTGTATCTCTCAAACAATAGTTGAGAGGCAAACTTGTGTAGGTTAGTGAACCATCAGTAATCACCCTTGGGAAGCTGTATGATGCCTTGAAGTGCCAAATTGAATGTAGAGATCCATAAGATATTACTATGATAGAGTGCATTAAACGTGGAGTAAAATAAGTGATGTCTATTATTACAAATATTTGTTTTCCCATTGTCCTATTACACAGATGAAGCAGTTGGGGCTTTACACCGTGCTGGGGCAATATAAGTTATAAAGTCCACTCCACAATCCTTGGATGGGGCAAAAATATTTGTGAGGTCCACTCCATAATTCTTTGAGGCTGAAATCAAGAAATACAAGTCAAGCCTACTGAAGAGATTCCAAGATCTGAGATATGATATCATCCTGAGATTGGTGTGAGTATGGATTGTTTGAGTGGATGGTGGACCTGTTAAACAAACTGGCTCTGATGTTGAATTTTTTTAGTGGAGCATATGAATTACCCTAAACAAACCCATGAATCTCATTTTTAGGTTTTATGTTTCTGTATTTCCCATAACATGTTTATCTAAATGTTGATTTTGATTTAGAGGTCCTCATGGCATTGATGAACTTATGATGACATACGAAGCATATTTGTTTGAATCTTGGCCTTTGACTTTTCCCCATTGATACGTATTTACCACATGCCTCTTTGATCTTCCCTCTAGAGATACGAAGGAGAGGGAAAAATAGTGAATTAAACCTCTTCCCCTATGGCTGGATGGTAAAAACTTTAGCCATTGGGGTTAGCTGAACCCAAGGGGTTTTGTGTTCAAGTCACATGAGAGATACATACCATATTTGTGTAATTACTTTGGTCTATTAGGTTTATAAGGTATTTCTTGACCCTGGGGATTAGGCAAGCTCTAACGTGGGCTTAGATACCTCAGATACTCAAAAAAAAAAAAAAAACAAAAAAACAAAAAAAAACAAAAATAGAGAATTGATATTTGTTCCTCACAATTCATCACTGTATTCAGCTTGCTTGTAAAAACAACATAAATAAATACAATGACAGTAGACGTAAGATTTGCTCATTGTATCCGAACCATTTTAAAAACTGTTTTATCCCCTACGTTCGTTAGTTTCGGTTCTATATTTCTAACCCACAACATTTCATCTTTTACTTTATTTTGATCCCCAATCGAAGTATTAGCTTCCAGCAAGCTCTAACGTTGGTTTCACCCAGAGATTGGCGTACCTCTCAATAGTATAGATTTCAACATCAACATATATTAACACTAAGGATTATTTAATCCTAAGGAAACTCGGAAACCATAGGCTGGTAGTAAGTAAAAGAAATGGTTGAAAAAATATATCTTAGAAAATTAAACAATAAATCTGTCTCTTAACTTAAATGATTTCTAATTTTCAACTCCAAATTTCTCAAACACTTTCCATTTCTCTAGTTTTTAATCAAACAATGGAAAATCTAGCGGAAATCTCGTCAAAGTTATATGCAGAAGACCACTATAAAACCTCTTAGTCTGTAAAAAAATTTGTCTTCGGTTCTTTTAGTTCCCATTATAAGCACTTTTAAGGCCAATTTCATCACTTCGAGAGAATATCTAAGACATCAATATCATATTCATTTATTTGTAGAATGTTTTAGTGAGAAGATATGTAATATAGAACCTCTTAATTTGCAAAATTTTTGTCCTGATTCGGTTAATTTATAATATCTAACAATTATATATATAGTTAACAGATTCTTTTGACTTCTGTTGATGCTCGATTTCTGCACCAACCAACTGTTACGTGGGTGACACTGTTTTATGAATTTTATGCTCGTGGCAATGGATGCGTTTTGTGAAAATGAATGAAAAGAGGCTTTTTAAGTGGTTCGGATGCTAAGGTTGCAAATCCTACGTCCACTGATTTTGTATTGACGTTGGTGTGGGTCAGGTCGCTAACGGACTGACGTACATAAGAGTTAATAAAAGTAGTCTGCTTTTTTCTTTTTACAAGAGAGAGAGAGTTGTCTTTTTGGGTAATGAATGAACCGACCCCCCTAATGGAGAGGTTTTCTACATTTTATATCAAATTGAAGCGTGTAATCATCATTAAATCTACGGGTTGGTGTGATTGTCAGGATATCATCCATCTTCACGTCCCGTTTTCCCTTTTTCCAAGCTGACTTTGCATGACTTGCTGCAGAGAAACGGACGCGTGTGAGCTCCATGTTTATTTGCAGGTCTGACGTGCGCACATTGTCCTGACGGGGACAGGTTACTCCTGACGCGACTCCTTCCACGTCAGCTCTTCATTTTCCCGTGCATAACAACTTCCAAGACCAATATCTCTAGGTAGAATAAATACATATTAAATTAAGACATTTTATTGACCAAAATAACAATTTTTTGACGAGAAATTAATCTGTACGTCCTCTCATTTTTCATACAATGAAAATTAAAACGGTTCATAAATTAGTATTTTCAAAATCTATCAATCCACATTTTCATACCAAAGAGAGAGAAAGGGAATGCTAATAGTTACATTGAAGTAGATAAATAAATATGTTTAATGGTTAATATCAATTCAATAACATTATCAAATTGATAATATAATTTAACTTGTTTAAATCAATGAAGTATTATTAATTATTTGAGGTTGACCCATAAATTGAATTTCATGATCATTTTAGTCAATTATGATGATGACAATAACGTGATAAAAGAAAAATAAGTACACATGATGTAATTTTAATAACTAAGTCGATAAATACTATTATTACACATACACGTTCTATATACAAATGGGCATACGTAGTAGTACTATTTTCTTATCATATCATTTATCTTATTTATTAAAAATTTATTAAATTGATCCTTTGTACGTATTCATCCATTTGTTTTTTGTTTAAATAATGCATTGAAGATCTAAGAGCTACTCAAAGTATTTAAGTGGTATCTTTGAAAATAATGCAAAGTGGATGCAATATGGTCTCCACTAAAGTACTCCTTTATAATTATTTTGCTAATCTTAATTACTCTAAATCAATTACACGTTAACCCTTGTATTGCACGTGTTAGGAAATGATGGTTATCATAATTAATTAATCTAACGTTTAATTTATTATAACACAAACATGAAATATGTTCTTTTCCTGAATTAGATCACCAGCATCATCATATGTCTTTAGTTATTATACTTACATATAGTCACTATTAAATATCAATTAATATTGTAATTAGTTGTCAAACTTCATTTTATTGGCATTAATGATTTGAGACACGCCGAGAAAAATAAAAATGGAGTTAGGATGTGAAATGCTCTTAGTGGGTTATTAATGAATATTTATATAGCTTAGAAAATTTCTCCAATTAAGTAGGAAGACATAATGATACATCTCACCACGTGGCTAGCTATTGATCATTATGATTATTAATTTCATTCTTATATTAACTGGACTATTGGAGATTAACATGCTAAGATATTGGTTAGTCTTTTTTTTTTTTTTTTAATTTCTTTTTAGTTTCGTTTCATTTGATTTATCTATTGATTGAAAGCATTAATTTTTGCTTTAAAAACTATATTGTAAGTTCGTTTATGTTGTTTGATTATAGCTTAAGAAAAATTTATAGGTGATCAAATCAATTTGTTTTTAAATTACTTTTAAGCTTCTTCTATAATTTTTTTTTTTTTTTGGTTCATTTAAAATGTTAAATATGTGCCCACGTAATTCAAAATTTTTAAGTTATTTTTTTCTTTTATGTTAACGTACCTTTTAGTGCAAAAGGCTTTTTTTACATATATTAAACCAAACAACAAACCAATTTTTATTTTTATTTTTTTATGAAAGTGTCTTTTTTATAAGATTAATTTTAGTAAGTTTTACTTCAATAAGTCATACAAAATGAAATCAAGAGTTTTATGTGATCTACGGATAAATATTTTTGCTGCATGATAATTTACTCTTGATAAGATAAGAGTTTATAAGTCAAACATTTCTTAGACTCTTTCAGGAGGAAAATATATATATAAAAAATAAATGTAATAAAACCAAAGTACTTTATGAATATAAACATGAAGATAGCAGCATAGGGACAAAATATATTTCTTGTTATGTTGGGATTCAATTCTTAAACTTCATGTACTTATTGGTAATATCTTCAAATTTCATAGGAACATGGGATTGGGTTTTCGCCCCAGAAATTATCAATGAATTGGGTTTTGAATTTGTAGCCCAAAACAATTGTTGAAGATCGGCCCATTGTGTTTATGTAGGCCTGGCTGAAGAGTTAAGATTTTGCTGCCCATTCTTCTAAGAGTGGAAGAAAACCTTACGAGGAATAGCAAGCATTAAAAAGTGGGTTATAGTTATACTACAATATTAGCTAGATAATTGATGAATTTTTTATTGATGGAGGACTATATTGTCAATTTATACCGATCCAACGGCTTTACTAATTCGAAAATATCAAAAAATGAAAAAAAAATTACATCCCCATACATTTACCTATTAAAAACATGTCATATAAATATTTATTTAAAAAATTTGTCAATTACAATGATACAAAAAAATAAAGGGTTTTGACATATCTAGCAGACTCAATAATCAAAATATCGTAAATTGTGAAAATTTTATTTAAACGACAAATCTAGCTGTAAAATTTGGTGACTTACTAACTGTATCCCTTAATAGAATAATATATGATATGTTTTCTAATATATAATGTTATATTATGCGAGAGTCGATAGTCTTACATTTAACTATATGGTTTAATGGTCTAATCATAGCATGCTAGACCATAGTAGATAATATTATACTTGATAGTCCAGCGTATTCCAACTATTTATGTTCTTGTTGTTTTTCATTAACAACAATTAGGTTTATTGATGCGGAAATCCACACCAACTAGAGATATTCAATTGACTTCAGGGGAATCAGGTAAGATGAGTGCATGACTTTAGGGAGTTAGCAATGAGAAGCACGATTGTTCTAGACAATGGCGTAGTGTGAATAAGTAATATTAAACGGGATGATAAAGAAAAATGAATTTTTTGAGTGGTTTGGCTAAATGCTGAACAGAGCCTACGTCCACTAAGATTTCCTCTTTTTTATTGAAGATTGACTGACAGAAATGAATACAATAACCAATGAAATTGACTTTCTCTCTTTTTTCAATAGAATAAAGATAAATTGACAAACATTTCTCACAACTTTCTCTCACAAACGCTAACGTGACAGCTCGTAATTAGTCAGTTCGCATTTGGTTAGGTGGGACTCATTGTTGGGCAGACAAGACTCATTACGAAGTGACTAATTATGAGTTGACATGTCAAATTTGTGAGAGAAATTTAGTGAGAATGGTTTGTGAGTGTAGTATTACTGTTCTCAATATTAGTCTTTCCCTAGAAAACTCCCAGCTCCTTTTTTGGAGTTTTAATTTAGTATTTATAGGGAGTGTTACATATTTGAATTTTATGAGATGAATTTATTCCAAAAATCATGTGGTTATAAGGAAATGAATCTTTCAACAGCTGGATTTCGAATTTTGAAAGTGAGGATGAATATTAATTGAGGATTTTCTTGAGTTGATTGAGTGAAGGGCATATGAGTATGACTTCCAGTAGATACGCATACACCTACTTATGCTCAACTTTTCTTTTAAGGCATGTGCCTTAGGAGAGAATTATAATCTATTATCGTTTATTTAGAAAAGAAAACACAAGTCATTTTATATTGAAATTAATAAACGTTAGCTAGGATGTTCTATCTCTATTTATGGAGGGAAACCAAAGATATATTTGTATTATGCATTCAAATTAAAAATGGTTTCTAAGAAAATTCCGTGTTATTTCTGTTGATGCTAGATTTTGGCACCAACTAATTGTCATATGCGCAGCGTTGATTGGTCAAAAAACACACGTGATAATGAATATAGAAAGCGAAATAAATGCTATGAGAGCTTTTAAAGTGGTTCGGATGATAAGGTAGCAAGTCCTACATCCACTGATTTGTATTGATATTGATAGTGTGGGTCAGGTCGCAACAGCGGACTGACTTACAAAAGATTTAGAAAAAAGTAAATGTGTTGTTTACAAGAGAGAGAGTTTTTTGTGTAAAAATGGCCGAATCCCCTTAATGAAGGGGTCTTCTTCATTTTATATCAAGCTGAAGCATGTAATCATCATTAAATCCATGGGTTGGTGTGATTGTCAGGATATAACCCGGCTTTATGTCCCATTACCCTCTTTCCAAGCTGATTTCGCACGGTTTATTGCAGGGAAATGGACGCGTGGGAGCCTCATATCATCTGGCAAGCCTGACGTGTGCTTGTTTCTCTGACGGGAGCAGGTCACTCTTCATCACGTGACTTTCCCACGTCAGCCCTTAATTACCCGGGCATAACAATTTCTTTATTGGTTCTCTACTGGTCCTTCCCTTACTTTTTAACTTTTTTTCTTTTTATTATCTTATCATTTTATTAGCATTTGTTTGTTTAAAATTCTAGGTACATTGGGTTTATTCAGTGTTTCTTAGCTCCTTCATTTCTTAATTAAAAGGAAGAATATATCTTTATTTGAAAGAATCATTTCCAAGCCTCATATAGACAGTTCAAGAACTCATTTTGTATCACACAAATACAAATCAAAGTTTTTTTTGCCTTTTAGAAAAGAGCCATTTGACTCCTTTTAGAGATAATAATTAAAAAAAAAAAAAAAAGGCACAACTCAACCCTCTTACTCTGATGCCAATAGACGTGAGAAAACCTAATTCAAAAAATAAATTCTGTTGAAATTATGAGCAAAGGAGACTCAAAAGATAATTTAATGAATTCAATTATATTGAATTGATTATAATTGATCAACATTGCTTATTTATACAAAAATTAAGCTATATAATAAGAAAATATAATATTGTAATAATATCTAAAATCTCCTAGAATAAGGAAACATAATATTGTTTCACAATTAAGGAAACATGTTATTTGCATTCCATTTTGCACTTCAACAGATTCCTCTCTGAAGTTGGTATTGAAGGAGATTGATCCCTAAACCATTTATTTTTGCGGTATGAGATTTAACCTGAATTAACCAACTAGATTATCTTCTCCATTTACCATTCTACTTGCATGTTTCCTTATGTTAATGATTGATATTGAATATGTTTCTTAAGAATGTTACACAGAGTACTATATTTGCCGAACAAAAGACAAATTAAAAAAAGAGCCCAGAGTTTCCAAAATATTTCACTCAACTCTAAACGTAATCCATTTTTCATTTTCTATCGGCTGCTTTCAGAAATTATAACTCAGGTCCTCTTCAACAAAATCCTCTCATTGTGCTTAAAATACTCAAAGTAATTCCCACCTTTGGCAACGAGAATTCTCAGCCATGCTTTTCACAGCAAATGCAGAGTATAAATTATGTTCTTTCACAAAAGGAAAGTTGTAACCAGAAATCTTTTTCACAGAATTACAAAACTTGACAGGACACTAAATTCAAGAGTCTTGCTTGACTGCTTGTTGAACTCAAGATGATCTAAAAGTCAAGAATATACTACGTGCTTTGGTTACCTTATTCCCCTTCTAAAAGGAGTGACGTGCAAGAAAGAAGAGATGACAATTCCTCAGGTGTTGAAAATCCGAACCCTTGCCATCTTACTCCACCAAATTTGTCAAGAAGGAAAATATAACTTTAGGTTGACAACATTAAGAGAGCATAATTTGATAGCAGGCCATAACACAAAGCTTCTATACCCAGTGAGAAGGTTCAGTATCTTAAGTTCTTTTCTGATGTAATAATGGTCACCGAATGAATAAAAAATCTGCTTCTAGAGCACATTCCTCCCTCCATCATCAGATTTCCTCATTGTCTTTAGAAGTATCCTCTTAATTGGACTCAAACATAAGAACCAAGAGTCTATAAAGGACACCTGAAAGTAGTGAAAACTTGATTATTAAGAATTTGACTCATATAAGTTCTAAGAATCAGCTGAATGATATCACTGGGAGCATGATTCTTGCCATATCCTCCTGTTAACAAATATTCCCAAGAATGCTGAAGTCACACATAACTCCAGGCCATTTATTACGAGTTAAATATGGACCATAATCTACCATGAATTCGTCACTTGGCTCCATAGCATTCCTCAAATTACTAAAATTTCATGTACATAAAAAGTGTTAGTAATTATTGGCTAATGGGTTAAAGCCTTAAGCCAGCAAAAGAAGTCGGAGAAGCCGGAAACTGAACAAAATTAGCATCGTAGTGACAGCATCAAACCAGGTGGCCTCTTCCTGGAGAAGGATAGATAATAATGCTGTCTTTCATGGTCAGTAATTTCTTTTCAAAATCACCTAGCTACTCTTGTGGAATTTTTCTTCTCTGGTGTGGAATTTTTCTTTTCAAAATCTTCCTGGAGTGTTGGAAAGATTTGTTTTAGCTGCAACATGCTGGCCTACACCTAGGTACTTTTGTGGAATTTTTCTTCTCTGGTGTGGGGGCTATCTAGCCACAAATCAAACTTAGCACTCAAAAGGCAACCACCAAATGAAAATTGAATCTTGAATTGTACCCAGGGATCACTCTAATTATATACCAAGGGCACTGCAACTATCACATCTCTTCACTAAATAGAAATCGAACAACTTTTTCTAGCGACAATTCAAAGCTAGCAGTCAAAAGGAAACCTGTTAATTAGAGAGATTAGGACTCGTCATGTTTCTACATTCCAAATGAAAATTGAAACTTGAACTGTTCCTAAGTATCAGTCAATAGTGTTGGAGTTGTCGACTACTTCAGCATTAATGGGTAACGGAGACGCACTCGGGGGTCCCGCTGCTGAGGTTGGGCTTAGGAATAGGAATTCTTGTAAAACTAGGTTTAATCTCTTAAACCTAGTATATAAACATACTTTTCTCTTGTTATGGGTGAGAGAACAATTCATTCATTGTAAACGAGAGAGGTGAGGCATATTGCAATAATATTGACTCAGCTGGATGTAGCCTACATTGGGTGAACTAGGGTAAATCGCGTGTATTACATTCTTTGTTTACTGTTTGTTTTGTTTAACTGTTATTATTTTGTTCCTGTTGCTTCTCTATTTCGTTCAAATAGAAGGGCCCTGCAACTATCACGTCTCTACACTATATGGTAATGGATCACATTATTTTCTCACGACTACATATATAATTATTCTGTTATAGATATTACTATTATACTCATATTCTACAAAAATTTATTACAAATTAGAAGTACCATAAATGTTTACTAAAACTCATAAAAATTACTACAAAAATAATTCTTCTAAGAAAAATCTAGCTTCGCAAATCAACATTCAAACCTGCCTTCAAGGCTTTGCTCATTAAATGTAGGAAGCTTGAATACTTTATTTCATTTTACCAAGCAGAGACTTGCTAATATTTAATATCTTTGTTGTAAATAATCTTAAACCAATCAAGCAAACATCAACCAACAAACACACAATCAACGCAAACCAAACAGATTCAACACACAGTATTTACCATGGTTCACTTGTTCAATATTGAACAAGCTACGTCCACGTTGAGCTCCAGAATATGGATGCTCGCTGCACTTTCTATTTCAATCAAGAACGGTTACAACCCTCAACCTCTCTCTCTTACAAGATTTCAACCAAGATCAAACAGGATTTGAAACAACAACAGTAAACCTACAATCTGAGATAAGAACACTACACCAGGTTCCCTCCCCACTAAGAAACACAACTCAATGGACAGATTTCCCGCAGATTTACACCCACACGAACAAACCCTAATCTTGAATCCTAATTTGTAACTCAGAGAGATATCAAAACAGAGAGATAAAACGCGTTAATGAAAAACTAAAGAGTCATCAGCTTTTATAGGTTGGACTCAGCTTAAGTCTTCAGCCGTTAGATCTGGATTCAAACCAACGATCAGGATTGAGCGTCGGTTTAAGTCACAACGGTGTCGTTTTGGAATTTCTTGGCTTCAGTTAAACGGTGTCGCTTTAAGGCTTCACATTTAACAATCTTCAACAAGAATAAATATTTTATTACGTGAAATAGACATGAAACTCAACGCTGATAGTGCAAATAATGAATTAAAACAATATTCACAAACAGCATTTTGCAAAGTTGCTTGACAACATACTTGAGAAATCGCCAAATCAGAACCCATAAAACAAATCCAAGCAGTAAAGCAACTGGATGAAGGTGCAATCAAGGGGGCTCCACCACTCAATCAAATTTCAGGACAGCATCAATGAAGATAGCAGAAACAAAGTCCTTTTGTCTTCGAGAAACAATATAAAGAACTAGTCCTACCCCAACTTGCATACCAAGAATGACCTCAATCTTCCTTTGAACTCTGCACATTCTGTAATATCATATACATAGCATATTGAAGTCACATAATAGAAGAAATACAAGAAATTAACATACAATTTCTGGTTCATTATTAGGTTCAAATTCAAACTCACCATTAGTTACTTTGCGTATGCCAATTTATTACAACAGTGTCTGGAGANCAAAGAAAAACTGGATGAAAAGATTATTGAACTGCCCAAGATTCGATCAGAGGATCAATTGGCTGATATTCTTACCAAGGCTGTCTCCAAACGTATTTTCTCACAAGTGTTAGACAAGTTGGGCATGTGTGACATCTACGCACCAACTTGAGGGGAAGTATTAAGATTTTCATAATATTTTGTATATATTTTGTAATCAAGTGAATATTATGTAATCTTTTAGTTATGTCAGGTATACGATCTCAGAATATTCTAGAGATTATGTAATCTCATAATTATGTCAGACAAAATATTGTGTAATCCATAATTGACATAATTAGGAGATTTAAGAGATCGTATACTCCCTATATAAAGGGTGTAACTCCTTAGTGATAAATTAATGAATTGAAAACTCAATTCTTCAAACAAACATAATCAAGTTACTTAGACATGAAATGGCCACTATAGTCCAAGGGAAAGGCATGAGTCGATACAGCACAAGTGTGTTCTTAGCAAATAAAATCTAGCGCATTAAAGAGAAAATCCTTATTAGATCATGAATCAACAAAAAGAGGATATTTCCTAAACAAGTCCTACATATGTAATAGGATTCTGAATTATTTTTGGGATTACTTACCTAATAGATACCGTATCAAAGGTGACTGGCAATCTCTTTTGAAGACCACACTCAAAGGACAGCAGATATTTTCTCTACATTGAGATTACCAAGCACTAAGTAGCGGTTTACAATGGAAGCACGTGTTCACACCCTACACTGAAAAACTACCATCAACAATATATTTGTATAGTTGTGTAAAATGAAATTATACATCAAAATTTCATGAGATATCTAAATAGTCAGAAATGCAGATATAAATTTCAGCCGCTAATGAGTAGTTGAACAGTAGAATTTGTCAAATTAGGCAGTATAGTTGAATTTGTCAAAAGAACAGTAGAGTAGAAGAGCATACTTTGCATCAATAAAGCCCCAAAGCAGCACATGAAGCATCATGCTTGATGGAGCCAACCCAAAACCTTGGAGTAGCACAATCAACAAAAGCAAAACCATGGACAACTGAATCATTAATCAGCCTATAGTTCCCATCATGAAAACAAAATACAATGCAACACACTTAAAATAAAATGAACTTTCTGGATACTAAATAGCTAGTGTCGTTATGAGATCGACCTTGAAAATCCCAGTAATTTATGCTTCTAAAATTGGTTCATGGGAGTCAGTTACTAATTGGAGAATGAGACAAAAGAGAGAAAATTAATATTATAGAATAAGGACAACCAAAGCCAGCTAAAACCTCAGTATCTGGGCAAGTAGGTTTTGGCTCCATTAAGCATTCAAAGGATTTAAATCCATTACCATTAATAAAGCTAAAATTAGATTTCATCACTAAACATTTATAATTAGCTAATATATATTAAGCTATGATCTTAATAGTTAAGATAACAAAATAAAAATATTATTGCCAAAAGGGAAACTCAACCATGCCACAAAATAAAAAAAAAAAATAAAAAAAAAATAAAAAAAAAAAAAGAAATTTGCCAACTCCTTATAACCATCAGAAGCTAAGCTACTCAAGCTTAGAAGAAAAACTCAAGAGCAGAATACTCTTGCCAACCCCAGAATTTATGATCAGTAAAATTAAGCATCATTTCTCATTTTCATGGACTACCTTGCAATTTGATAGGGTAGTAGAATAAAATTAACCATTTATTTATTTATTTTTACTTCTGCTATTATCCTAATCAGATTAATGACCATAAAATAACATGTACTAGCTATGGTATAACTGATAATTGTATATGTTAAGATCACCTTGAGTTTCTTTAGGAAGCAACACGACACTGATGGATCACTTCAAAATCAACTCCCGCTAATGCAAATATACCTTGGGCCTCAGATCTGCTTAAGTAACTTTAAAGTGTCCCATGTGTTGGACCACTGCTCCTGATGTATCCTCTGCTGCATAAATAGATGCAACACAGTACAAGATTCATCATAAAGTATAAAGCAAGTAATGATGCCTCTAATTTACATAGAAGTTATAAAGCAAATAAATCACAACAGAAATACCTGAAAGTTACTTGCATCTGTCCTGTTGTGATACAAAAATGGGCCACCATCGTTCCTCTCAGATTATTTTTTGGCTGTAGAGAATCCCCTCAAAATAATTTCAAGAGACCAAACTTATTTAGTAGACATAGTCAAAGATTTTCATTGATGTACATGGAAATATATGTATATAGTAAAAAAAAAAGAAACAACCAATCAGTGTATACATTTGTGCAGACATCACAACAGCAGGCAGGCTTTTGATATAAAGAAGACATTTTGATGTGGTGTATCATGTTCACCACCAAAAACCATATCCTGTTCTAATGTCAATATTTCTGTCCTGGAATTTTTAAGCTGACATTTCGTGCAGCATAGGTTCAAAGCAACCCAATAATAATTCTGTCCCAAGTTTACTTCATGCTTTCCACAGGGTCAAAAATTGAAGGCAGCATAGGTCAAAGAGCTTAATTAATGTGTCTTTGTACAACTATATTATGCATCCATAAAAAGAAGAGTGATTGCACAAGTCACATGCGCAAATTACAGAGCACATTCACAAATAAAGATGTGACACATGGAAGAACACTGAAAGACTAATTCCCTATGAATCATTGAATCTAAGAATTGCATTATTTAAGAACAAGCAGCCAATATTTTTTTAAGAGGTTTCACTCTAATTTTCCAGAACAATTATCTAAAGAAGCTAATTAATATATCTAAGAATTCCAATCAACTTTGGAAAAAGCTTGCAGAATGTGTCAAAGTTTAATTTTCAGATAAATTGAGAAAAAGCTATACATGGACAGTATAATATTTATTTTTGTTTAAGTGAACTAAGAAGGAAAAATTAACCTGATCATAAATTCTTATTTACAGCCTCTTGGTAGCAAATAAATAAGTAGAAAGTACAGCCACAATTATGATCAAAATTACTTGTCTCCTTCACGTGGAACTTTTGTAGGAGAAAAACCATTATCGAGTATTAGGGAACCACTCAAAAACTTTTTATGCTCACCAATGGATCAAAACAACCTCTACATCAATAAAGGGAAAAAATAATTACAGGGAAGAAAATGCTATCTTTTTTTCTAATTTGCATTTATATTACACAAATGCATAAGAATAGTAATGATTAGAAGATAACAAGAATGAATTGGGGAAAAAAGTTTCTTAACTCAGCATTTGCTTTCCATTCAACTCAATTTTACAAACAATTTCAAACTGAAAATTTCTGGAAAATACATTCCGTTACCCTAGAAGACATTAATGATATTATTGAAGCTGTTAGCAATGAGGATGAGACAGAAATAATCCTTACTTAAGTGCGTGCAATGATTTAATAGGAAATGAAGCAAATGAACTCTCCAAATCATGAAGCTCGTTGAAGCCATCCTAAAACAAGCAAAAGGAAAATGAGGAAATCTGATGACAACTTGAAGGCAAAAAAAAAAAAAAAAAAAACTAGAATATACTACCTCCTGACTTAGGGCACACTTGAGTGGTTAGACCTCTGTGGGGACAGCCTTCCTGCTGGAACCCCAAAACAATCTTAGCTGTCTCTTTGCCTCCCACTTCCATTTGGATCTTGTCCATTTGCCGTATATCATCATCCTGAATATGCAGGCAACACAGTACTTTTGATATTGTCAAAACAAGAAACATATATATAAATATATAAATTCAATGTATAGCTTTGTGCAGAGGGCAGGCTTTTGATACAAAGAAAACATTTTGATATGGTGTATCATGTGTCACCACCAAAAACCAAATCTTATTCTAATGTTAATATTCGTGTCCTTGAATTTTTAAGCTGGCATTTCGCACAACATAGGTTCAAAGCAATCCAAAATAATTCTGTCCTAACTTTACATGATGCTTTCGACAGGCCAAAAAATTGAAGGCAGCATATATGTCAAAAAGTTTAATGTGTCTCCATACAACTATATATGCATCTACATGAACAAATTTACAGAGCCCATTCACAAATAAAGATGTGCAATATGGAAGAACACTGAAAGACTAATTCCTTTTGAATAATTGAATCTAACAATTTAGAATTCAATTATTAGCTAAACAATATATCTAAGAATTCAGATCAACTTTGGAAAAATTAAGCAGAACGTGTCAAAATTTAATTTTCAGGTAAATTTAGAAAAAGCTATATAGTATATATTGAACAGTATAATAGCTAATTTTTTGTAACCGAACAAAGAAGGAAAAAATAACCAAATCATAAATTCATATTTACAACCTATTGGTACCCAAAAAAAAAAAAAAAAAAAAAAAAAAAAAAAGGAGAAAATATAACTACAATTACAATCAAGATTACCTGTCCCCTTCACATGTAACTTTCTTAAGAGAAAAAACATTAATGAGTATTAGAGAATCACTCAAAAACTTTTTATCCTCAGAAACAGCATGACGTGGTAAAGAGACAGTTTCCCTGAATTCTCACCGTCACTCCTTCCAGTTCTTGGTCCAATGCCCCTGGTAAGTCTTTGTAAGAAACTGTTGCCCAATATCTAATTGAGCAGTAACCTTCAAAGTAGGACTAGTTGTACCTTCATCGTCCTCAGCAATATCAAAACTACTCTGCATCAGTAAAGGGAAAAAATAATTACAGGTTTTTCTCATTTGCAATTTTATTTCACAAATGCATAGCAATATAATGACTAGAAAATAACAAAAATGAACAGAGGAATGAAAGTTTATTGAGTCAGCATTTGTTTTTCCATTCCACTCAATTCACAAATAATTTCAAAATGAAAACTTCTAGAAAATTAGATTCCACTACCCTGGAAGACGGTTAATGATATTGATGAAGTCGTTAGCAACTGAAGATGAGAGGGAAATAATTAATCATTACTTAAGTGCCCGTTGAAGGCATCCCGAAATAAACAAAAGAAAAATGAGGAAATCTGAAGAAACTTACGGGCAAAAAAAAAATCTAAAAAACACTTTAGCTCATACCTCCTGACTTGGAGCAGCACTAGAATGGTTAACCCTCTCTGGGGATAGCCTTCCTGCTGGAACCCCAACACAATCATAGCTGTCTCGTTGCCTCTCACTTCCATTTGGATCTTGTTCATTCGTTGTATATCATCATCCTGAATATGCAGGCAACACAGTGCTTTTGATATAGTCAAAAGCAAGAATGCAAGTTTTACACCAATGAAATAGTAAGGAAATAAATCAAACTGATAACATTAATCTGGGTATCAAACTTTATCAAGGAAAATAAAATAATAAAAGTAAAAGTAGGCGCCCATGTCTTACACTAGAATTGAAAAATAAAATAAAAGCCGTATCCATCACCTGTGATAGCTGCTATGTATCCCCATTCAGAGCCTTATTCTATACAAACAGATCTGCCTAATTTTGTTATAGATAAATGAAATTGGTGATCGAGTCTGTGTTGGGAGTACAAAGAAATAATTTTGTTTTACTAAATAATTATAAGAATTTAATTAAGAAATCTTCCATGTAACATTATGTTGAAAAAAAAAATGCATCTCTTTCAAGCAATTTATCAAACAACTCTGCAGCATCACCTGATCAATCAAAAACATCTACAGGTCTTATATACAAAAATATCAAACATCAAACTGAAGCTTCAGTTAAAAAATAATTTTCAAAGTCACAACCAAAGGAAGCTTCAGTTCTAAAACACAAATATCAAATCACGACTATACAAAACATTCGCTTTTAAAATATAGTATAAAATTCGAGCACAATGATTTTGCTTACCTGCCACTTGTGACGGACAGTGTGGCTCTGTGGCTTGTGACGTCGTTAGCTAGAAAAAACCAGTGCCGCTTGAACTGGCTTCCGCTAGAGATACAAAATCCGCCAGTAACTGTAGCAGTGGAAAGTTGAACAAGATGAAATGTGGCGGTTTTTAGCGTGATAAAGATGCAGGGTTGGTTTTATTTAACTTAAGGCATATATTTATTAAGGAGAATTATAATTACTTATAAATTATACAATCATATCCAATTTAATGGTAGTAAAGACATGTAAACTAATATTAATAGCAAAGGTGGTAGCGAAGATAAAAAGATTTGTAGTAAATACCATATCTATAAACATCTGCTCAATGGTGGAATTGAGATCCTCCTTCCAAACATATTCTCCATTCATTTCTTGTGTTGGTCGCACCCTATTTAGCTTTGGTGTGCTTAAACTTCCTTGAGTAAAGATCTTCAATTTTGGGCATTCACTCACAATTACTTGATCAAAACATGGGAATTTGAAGGCATAATTTGCTGAGCAAAAGCGTGTGAGGCTTGCTAAACAATGAAGCTCCAAAGTTTTCAACCGACAAAAAACGATTTCTTCTTCTGCCTGGTCAAATTCACTTGCTATTATCTCTCTCAGTAACTTACATTCTCTTATTGTCATTTTTGTGAGTTGGACAAGAGATTTGACAGTTGAGCATGTAAATATGTTTACCAATCCATAACAATCCTCTACTTCCAGTGTTGTGAGATTTGTGAAAGATGTTGAGGATGCCCATAAATGTGTCAAATAATTACAGCTCAATAATTTCAGGTAGCTAAGATTTGGAAGAAATGGATCCACTTGAGAATCTTCTTTCGTTGCGTCTATTTCATTTGGGAATAGCTCATTGAAACTACTATGCATTAGAGCCAGTGTTTCCAGTTTGAATAACCTTTTGAGGAAGCCATAGAAAAATTGAATTGATTCATCATCTAACTTGGCCAAAAAAAGTTCTTTTAGTTGGCAGAATCCTTCAAATGGAATATGGTTGTGGCACATTAGTCTAACGTGACTGACATCTAAGTACAATGATTCCAAACTGGGCATAGCCTGTAATTCAAAACGGATGAACAAGCAAGAAGGTTTGAATGAGCATATGGTAAACACATATAATAAAATTTTCATGTTATTGACCAACAAGAAGTCAGCTCCATTTGATTAATTTTTAGGAAACGATAAGCAAGCAATACTATGTGACCAAATTTTTTTGTTTAAAAAAAAAAAAAAAAACAATTGTACTATATTGATGTAAAACGGAAATGTAATAGGGAGAAGGAAGGAACAAATTTAAAAAAAAAAAAAAAGAAAATCTTGTAATCAATACAAAATCAGTGAAATTTTTTTTAATCATCTAATTTCCCCAAGTAATTATATGTTTTAAATAAATATACAGCTTATCATCTGAAACAATAAACATACATAAATTAACAAAAACAAACTTCTTAATTCGCAAAAATCAATAATATCTAACCAATGAAACAAGACCAACCAATTAGTTTACTGTTGTTCAGTTTGAAAAGGAAAAAAAAAAAAAAAAACTTTACTCTATGACTGTATTTTACAAGCAAGTATTAGGGGTGTTCAAAAAAATGCAAAAATTGAACCAAATTGGTTCAAAGAAATACAAAAACCAGTTTTTCAGTTCGGTTACTGGTTTACGAGATTATGGGAACCGGTTTATTATAAGAATAATAAAATAAAAAATAAAAAAATAAAACTGGTTTATTATAAAAATAATAAAATATAAAATCAGTTGAAATTAGGGAAAAATCAAAATAAAAAATAAGTTAAAGGGAAAACTGGTTCAAAACCAATTAATCGATTTTCCTCTTAACTGGTTTGGTTTCGGTAGAAGAAAATTCCTGAACCGAAAAAGTGGTTTGGTTAAGAAAATCGGTTAACTGGTTTGGTTAGCCATTTATGAACACCCCTAGCAAGTATGCAACACAAAATACATATATCACCTCAATTGTAGATGTCTATTAAAGGAATAGGAAATAATTAGTACAATGCCACATAATTTGTATCGTGAACATGTTACAGTAATCTAAATGATTATGTTACATTAAAAAAAAAAAAAAAAAAGATAAAGATAAATTCATACCTTTCCAGACAAATCAAAGGAAGGTTGACTGTCTTGATCTGTATTTTGATCCCTAGGAAATTCTGAAGCAAATATTTTAATCTTTTCACAATGAAACACCCCCAAAAACTCTAGCATTGGCCACTCCGTTGTATGCAACCCCAAATAGAAACATTTGAGTTCTGGTAAATTAGCAAGCATGAGGAAGGTTAATTGGGGAAACAAAAATCTAGGGGTCTCATCTACTTCCTCCTTAGCAACAATTTCCTCCAACCCGCAAGAGATCATCTTAAGCTGTTTAAGTTGCAAAAGACCAGTAGCTGTGGAAACTGGAAATAGACTTTTCATATTCCAACAGTGCATAACAGTTAATGTTTCTAGATTGTGAAAGGAAAGAAGTCGTTGAGTACTATTAGATGGAACAATAGTCATCAATATTTCACAGAATTCGACTCTCACTTTTTTTAATTTGCAAAAGGAATCTCCATGGAGTTCGTTGTGCCATATCAACTGTAAGCTATCCAGGTGTAAGAGTATCATCTCCTCCAAATTTGGAAAAGCAACCTGCAAAAAACATCTCATCATGTAAATTTCTGGGCATATATATGAGACCAAAAATTAGAAGACACTAGAAGGATTTTGTCTTTCTTTAAAATACAAAAATAAAAAGAAGATATCTATAAGTAAATTTCTACTCATTAATTACAGATAATGGTGACATTAATAGGTACAGAAAAGGTTAAAATTTTGAGCCCAACAAGTAAGGAAGCTTTTCAATAAGAAGAATTAACTGTACCTTGTCGTCAAAAAGGGGATTTATATTAATAATATAGTCCTCCAAGCTCACTTCTTTAGGTTCACCAGAAAAATTGGGGAAGAATGTCTTCAAATTGGAGCAACTCTCAATGTGAAGCTCAATCAAGGTGGGAAATTCAATCGAATTTCCAATGCCAAATCTTGTGAGTTTTGGAAGACCCGCAAGTTTTAGGTAAATCAATTTAGGAAAACTCATACCAATTGTCTTATCTTCTACTTCTAATCCTTCTGAGTCTAATATCACTGCTTCCATTGACTTACGTTCACATATTGCAAGCTTTTGGAGTTGCATAAAACTTTTGACCATGGAGGATGAAAAAAGAAATTTCAAACCATTACACTCCTCTACAGTTAAGCTTTTCAACGACTGAAAAGAGGAAGACATTTGTTGAGGTTGATCAATCCATATATCCTCAATTTTAATTGAGGACAGTTTCAAGTTCTCCAATCTTGGCAAAAAAACCTGCAAAAGCAAATCTCGCTCCATAAATAACTTAGAAACTAATTACAAAACACCTTTTATACATGAAAAGAAAATAAAAGAAGAAAAAGAGAAAATATACCTTCATGCCAAAACTTATGAATTGTGGTAGCCATTGTAATACTAGGGAACGCAATTGAGTGAACTCAAGCTTACTATTCCTTTTGTTTTCAACCACCAAGCCTAAACTCTCTTCACCAAAAATCTCCTTTAGGTTCTTACAATCAATGACTTCAATTTGTTGAAGCTGTGAAAACTTATTATGCTCATGGAATGAGAAGAGATGCTCCAACATATCACATTTTTCAACTTTCAAAATTCTTAGTTTGCTGAAAGACTCCGCATAGTGTTCGCCATCACATATCTTCTCTAATTTAATCAAGTTATGAAGAAACAATGACTCTAACTTTGGGAAGACAGTTTTGGTAGGAACAAAGTTTGAAATATACAAGAGCTCATGACCATTTTGCACATGAAGATGCTTTAATTGTGCAAAACCATCCTCGTCAAATTCATCAATAGCATTTTTAACACCATTCAATTCTAAATGGAGTTCTTCAGTTCTCTTCAACAAAATTTTAACTCGATGGATCAAGGAAATGCTGTTGTTGAGCTTGATTTTCAACATTCTCGAGGTTTCACCATAAGTAGCATACCATCTCCAATCCCACACATCTCCTATAAGTATTCTATATCTTTTCAACTTCTCTGAAAACAAGTCTTGTGGTATAATCTGGAGATCATGAAGGTGTATCTCTAGAGTGGTAAGACAAGACAACTGCTTCAACTCAAGAACACTAGCATTCTTTCGTTCTTGATTGTTGATTAGTCCTTCAATCTCCCAATGAAGGAAGCTATTGCCCATATATAGTTCTTCTAATCGAGACAAGCTTGAAATGACATTCGGTGGAATTACTTTCAAATTTGAGCACTTGCTCAAATCTAGCATCTTCAACCGAGTCAATTGTCCAATTTCTCCAGGCAACTTTTCTATGTCAGAGTCTACGAGGCTAAGAATTTTTAATTTCTTAAGCTCTCCAACTATTGCTATGTCTCCTAGTAGACAACCGTCCAAACACAGTGTTTGAAGGTTTTCTAGGCAGCGGAGTGAGGAAGGTAGTGGTAGGAGACAAATTCCAGTCAAATCCAAAACTTGAAGTTCTTTCATCCCTTGGAATAAGAGGTCTGGGATTTGTAGAGACTGATTTTGGCTGAATAGATAAAACAACTTGAGCTTCGGATATTCCAAACTCTCAGGAAGCTCATCATGAAAATCTCCATAGGGCAAAGTTATAGCAGTTGAAGTTTTGGGTATTTTTTCCTCCAATACGTCTTTCAAATCACCAACATTTTTAATATTAAACATAAACTCATCTGAGGATGCAATTGATATAACAACAGCATGAATGATGTCATGCATTTTAACAGAAAAATTGGTGATACCATCCAACAACAAAGACGAAGCTTTAAGATTATGGATCAGCGTAAGCAATCTATTTCTTCCATCTTCAAAGGTATAAACATCTCGAAACAAATGCAAACCCATACTATATTTTAATAAGTCACTAATGAGTATACCGCGACTTCCATTAAACAAACCACAGAGTAGAAATAGTGATTTTTCCTCACTTTTCAAAAAATGGTAGCTCAGTTCTATAATAGAACACACATTTTCAGCCATTCCTTCAATTTGTCTGGGATTAGATCTTGTTAGTTGACCCAAGGCATCCTCCCAAACTGGAAGACTCTTACTTTTTAGAGCCTTTGCTACTGTTTCAATAGCAATCGGCAAACAGGCACATTTCCCGACCAGCTCTATTGCTACAGGTCGAAAATCAGAGGTTTCAACAGAATCGCCCACAATCTTTCTAAACAAATACCATGCTTCTTCGCTCGATAAAAGACCAACCAAGAAGTTATTTTGAATATTCATATGATTGCGTAAAACATATTGATCTCTAGACGTAAGCAATATCTTGTATCGCCTCTCATCATCTTTTCTGTCTTTCCAGACTTCTTTTTCCTGGCCAATTCCCTCGTGAATATCTCCATAAGGAATTCCCACTGCATCCAAATCAATCTTAGCCCATATATCATCTAATATTACTAGAATCCTCTTCTCCCTTTTAAATCTGTCACGTAATCGAAGAGATCTTCCGGATACGCTCGGCTCAACGAATGTTAGGCCTAATTGATCAGCAATTTCTTCTTGGATTTTCTTAAAGTCTGGAGTCTGTGTTACTGTAGTCATGACCACCTCATCAAATAGCTTATCTTCCTTGGCTTGCCAAGCTACTTTTTTCACCGTTGTAGTTTTGCCCACGCCTGCCATCCCATACACCCCAATCATGTTAACATTAGGATCCTTTAATGCTTCCATAATTTCCTGCAAAACTGGCATTCTGGAATCAAAGGCCTCATAGCCTCTAATATAAACGGATGCCGTCCTCTGTAGAATAACGGGGTGGGAAACTCTTGCGAAGTTTCCTTTTCCCAAGAGCTTGGCACCATCCTCTGCCACCTTCTCTGCTTCCTTGCTGAGCCTGTATCGTTTAATCAAATCAGGACACAGCCCTCTGAAACAGCGCCTCTTTGCTTTATCTTCATCAACAGCGAGCTTTGCTACACGTTCCATGAAATCTTCCACGCCTGTCAGCCAGTCATTAACTTCATTATAAATCTCTTCCCCTTGTCTTTCAGCAAGTTTAACATCTTCTTTCACATCATCTCTTCTTCTTCTGAGCCGCTCAGCTTGCTCCTTTGGCTTCTTTATGTAGCTCTGGTATTTGAGCGCATAGGAAATCTTCTGCGAAATGAATTCCTTCGCTGTCTCTGTAGCTTTCTTCGCAGCTTCGGAAGCAACAGCAGTAGCTATTTCCGCCATTACCTATTTCTGGCAATTTTTTCTTTCTTTCTTTTTTTTTTTTTTTTTAGTTGGTTGAAAAAAAGAGAACGCTAATGTTTATGAGAAAAGGCACAACGAAAAAAAACCGTTGCTTTTTTTTTTTTTTTTTTTTTTGTTGTTGGTTGTAACGAAGGCAAACCCCAACCTGAGGGACGAAAGTCACGAAAGACAACAATCAACTAAGCTTTGTTGAATCAGCAGTATGTGAAAAAGACGAGTTTTGTCCTGGCTGGTCTTTCAAAGATATAAATATTTAGAGTAAGAAGAAAAAGAAACAAGATTGAGAAATAATTCAAAAATTAACACAAACAAAACTGAATTTTTTGAGTTTATAATTATGGAAATAATTATAAACTCAGATAAATTTCATCTTCAACACAATAAAATTAAGAGGATCTATACATCAAACAAGTTTTTTTTTTTTAATTTTTTTTTTTTTTGTGGGATTCTGAAAAAACTGGATTTATTTTTGAAGAGCTATAAAATATGTGCAGAAGTAAAATATAATCAAGAAATATAGCGCTGAACAAAGCAAATAAAATATGCGGAAGTAAAAACTTAGAAGATAATTAACAAACTTAACAATGAAAAAACTTAAAATTGCTAAGGCATGCTAACAAAATGACAAAGCAGGGGAAGGAACGAACCAAACGCAAAGGCTCTTTGACAGCTGTGAATGATAATATGACTTACATCTATGAGAAGCTGATGCAGACTTGAAAAATGTTACAGGTATAAATCACAGCCATCGATTAGCTCTCATAATCCAGTAGTATCTTCTGTCTGGATTGTTTCAGTCAATCTCAAGTCTTCATTTCAGTTCCTTTGTTGAAGTGTGGGCTTGATGTCTGCCTTGTCAGTGTCATATTTCCATCATTTTTTAAGTCAATTCCAAGTCTTCATTTATTGAGTGTGGGCGTTGATGTCTCTCTTGTCAATGTGCAATATTTTTTTCTTAATAAAATTTATCTAATAAGTTTCGATTAATTAATTATAAATTATCACATCAAAAATATAAAAAAAAAAAGAAAAATTATAAGAAAAGTTTATAAATGTAGTATTATTCATTATTTTATTTGAGTTTCTATTTTATTAGTTTTTGAAAACAAATTATTTGTTTCTTGTCCAAAGATTATTTCTTGTTTCCTCACTCAGAAAATGGGTTTTCTATGCCATTATAAATGCATTGTTACCTTCATAAATAGAAGATAATTTAATTATTTAGTGCGCTGTGAGAAACGTGGAAAGTGGAAACCAAGGCCACTCCATCATTCAATCAGGACTCACTCTTCCGGCTATAAAGATAAAAAAAATTGTAAGTCACTTGTATTATTTATGGGAGATGACGAGAGAAGCTGAGAAGGCGGCAACTTTTATTTAATTATTTGGCTACACTACAATAATTACACTATTAAAGTATGATTTATTGGAGATGATGAAAGAAGACACACTTCTGCTTCTTTTATAAAAGTATTGGCTCCACCATTGCAATAATTCTCGCCCAAATGAAATGCAAATAGCCGAAAGTAGAGCTGGGCCCAGCTCCAAAAACCAGGCCTAGGACCGATCCTTGGGAGGACCGGTCCTAGGAGGCCTGGTCCCAAAACGGGACCAGGCCTAAGGAGGAGGGCCCGGGCCCTCCACCGGGCCCTCCTCCAAGGCCCGGGCCTGGGCCCAAAAGTTTATTTGTCTTTTATCAATTTAATCTTTTATAAAATTACATTAAACCCCCTAAAATCAGTATAAATTTAAGGACTAAAATGATATTTTATAAAATTTATTAAAAAAAAAAATAATAACCGTTGGCTGCAACGGTTACATTTATTATTTATATAATATAAGTTTTTTTTTTTTCATTTTCCCCCCCACAACTACACTATAAATAACCCTAAAACCTTTAATTTTTTTCACACCAATCTCTCAATCTCTCATTCTTTCATTCTCTCAATCTCTCATTCTTTCATTCTCTCAATCTCCTCCAAATCTCCAATCAATTTCTCATTCAATTTATATTTATAATTTATTTATATTATTCAAATTTTTTTTCTATTTTTCAATATCATCATAATTTCATATTATTATTTAATTTCTTTTCATTTTAATTATTTATTATTTTATCATAAATTTATAATGTCTTCCCCAAATGAGTTTTACGTTCCATCCACCGAAGAAATTGAAGCCTTCAATCCATTTTCACCATTTCCTCCAGAGGATGCAGCTGTAATTCCACAACCACATTCGGCCGGGACGAGGTGTAGCCAAACACATGTGAGCTGCGAGTCAACGGGCACGGACATAGCCCAACCCCCCCGACCGTCAAAGAGGGTCGTGTCCGATGTCTGGCGATACTTCACCAAATCAAAACGGCCAAAGACAAATGGGGAGGGGGAAGAATCGTGTGGGATATGTAATTTATGTGGAACCATTATTGGGGCTGAGAAGGGGACTTCGACGATGCGACGACACGTAGAGAAGAAGCATCCCCAAATAAATGCATCTTCAAGCGGATCAGGTAGACAAATTCAAACTCAACTTAATTTTAATCCACAATCCTCAACTCTCTCAACATGGCAATACAATACACATGTTGCACGAGAGGAAATAGCAAGATATATAGTTGCTACAGACTCTCCCATTTGTTTATCTGAAAATCCTTTTTTTGTTAATATGGTTAAAACTGCATTTTGTCCAGCATATACCCCTGTTAGTAGAACTACAAGTAGAAGAGATATACTAAAACTTTATAACAAAATAAATAATAAACTTAAAAACGAATTTCAAAATTTTAGGAATATATCTATTGCACTTACATCAGACATATGGGCTTGTAGATCAAAAACCGATTTTTTAACTGTTACAGTACATTTCTTAGATCATAATTGGGGTTTACAACAAAAATTGATAAGTTTTAAACCATTATATGAAAAACATAGTGCTGAAACTATTTATTTTACGATTCTTGAAGTTTTGCAAGAATATTTATTAACTGATAGAGTTGTAGCGCTAACGCTTGATAATGCAGCTGCTAACACCGCGGCAATATCTTTATTTGAAAAGAAATTGGATCCGCTTGGTGAAGGCAAATTTTATCACCAGAGATGTGCTTGTCACATCATCAATTTGATAGTTAAAGCAGGTTTAGATACTATACATTCAAGGATTGAGAGGGTGCGTAGAACTATCGGATTTATCGTCGGCGGTAGCAATAAAAGATGGCAGGAGTACGTCAAATATTGTAAGCAAGAGGACCCACCGGTTCGACCTTTGAAGTTATGTACAAACATGCCTATCCGTTGGAACTCTACCTACTTGATGTTGGAAAAAGCTTTGCCAACCGCGAAACAAATTACAGATTTCGTCAACCGGAAGAACTATCCAGAGGAAGTTGTCAACTATGATGATTGGGCGGTTTGTGAACTTTTTTATTCATTTCTTAAAATTTTTTATGATGCTACTAATACATTAAGTGGTATTTATTATCCAACTACTAATTTAGTGTTAGATATTTTAGTTCAAATTGCTAAAACTTTTGATCAATATAGATATGATAACATTTTTAGTGAAATTGTTTCAAGTATGGAAGAAAAATATAAGAGATATTGGTTAGATATTCCATTCTTATATGGATTAGGCCTTTTTCTAGATCCTAGGTTTAAATTATCCGTAGTTAACGGTGTAATTACTGAGTTAGGCCATTATTTAGGACATGATTATACGTCTTATTTGACTGACTTTAAACACAAATTGGATAGGCTTTTTTCTTTATATGAGAACAGATACAATGGAAGTAGAAGTGGAAGTGGAAGTGGAACGTCTAGGAGAGGCGATCAGGACCTTGATGTAGCCCCCCCTCAATGGTCGAGCAAGTGGGCGTATGTGGGACGTGGCGGAAGCTCCAGCTCTAGCTCCAGCTCGTACATACATAGACCAAATGAGATGACTCGCTACCTACAGGTGGACTTGACCTTTATGACGATGAAGGAGCAACTTGACATGGATATTCTTCAATGGTGGAACCAACAAGAAAGTCAATTCCCCATTATATCCCAAATGGCACGTGACATTTTATCTGTGCCGGTTTCTACAATTGCATCCGAGTCAACATTTTCAACGAGTGGTCGGATTGTTGAAGACAGAAGATGTTCTTTAACCGATGAGATGATTGAAGTGATAACGTGTTTACGGGATTGGACTCATGGAGAAAGAAGACTACAACAGCACCCTGAAGATCCCGAACTACTCGAACTCTTTAGGAATACAGATTTGAATAATGTAACTAGTGTTGACGATGAAATTGAAGATGAATAATTTAATAAAAAAAATATTTAATTGTTTATTTGTGAAGCGTGAATGTGTGAAATGTGAATATTATATTTATGTTAAAAATTAAAATTAACTATTAATTTATTATTTTTTAAAATTAATTAAATTTTTAGAAACTTACTAATCAACCCCTAAAAAATACTAAAAACCCCCTATAAAATTTCGTTTTGCCCCCAAAATATAAAAAAAATTGAGGGGGGAAAATTAAATTTTCCAAACCCCATGGGACCGGTCCTAGGACCGGTCCTGGGCCCATGGGACCAGTCCGGACCAGGCCTAAGGCCTGGTCCGGGTCCTGATTTTTCTCATGGGCCTGGGACCGGTCCCAGGCCCATGAGAGACTGGTCCCATTTGGGACCAGTCCCAAGGGACCGGTCCCTTGCCCAGGTATAGCCGAAAGCTTTAGCTGCTTTTCATAGTCTCGTTGGTTAATCATTTGGAAATACTATTGAGTAGTTGGATAGAGAAGTATTACGAGATAAAATTTAAATTTTTTTATAAAACTCCTTAGGTTTGCTAATTTAATTAAACACCTAAATATATAAAAGTTTTATAAAATGACAAAAACCACCACCTACAGTGCCAGATTCCGGCCACCACTGTCGAAATCTAGCTGAAAAATTGCATTACAACACAGACTAGTCGGATATGTGTCATAACACGTCGATATGACCTTTTCCGGCCAGATCCACCATGGATCTAGTCATAAAAAGTCAGATCTATGGCCAGATGTGGTCGTCGACGGCCGCAAAAGCCCATCGTTGGCCGTCGTTGTCGGTCAACATGGTCATTTCTTTGGCGGTCGCTGACGGCCAAATCTAGCCTTTTCTAGCCACATCTGTGGCGGATCTGGCTGGAAAAGACCAAATCGGTGAATTATCGGCCATTTCCGGTCGAGGTGTAAGCCGTTGTGATGGATTCCGGCTACCACCAATGGTGGTTGCCGGAATCTGGCAAGTATGGGTGAGTGGGGGTGTTTTTACTAATTTTTAAACTTTTTTTCTAGGGGTATTTAATAAAATTAATAAACTTAAGGGGTCTAAAAGTAATTAAAAAATATAGTAATATTTCTAGAATAATGTGCCAAACAATATTTGGGGAATAGGATTGGGAATATGGATAGAAATAGGGAACCAAACACACCATACACTATTAAAGTATGATTTATTGGAGATGATGAAAGAAGATAGACTTTGCAACTTTTATAAAAGTATTGGCTCCACCATTGCAATAATTCTCGCCCAAATGAAATGCAAAGAGCCGAAGGCTTTAGCTGCTTTTCATAGTCTTGCTGGTTAATCATTTGAAATAATAAACGCTTTTTCTACTTTTTTAATACCTTACGAAATTTCACTAAAGAGAATTGATCGAAATTCAAATTGTAAGAGTTTTTGTCAACTTATGAAACTATGTGTGTACATTTCTTTCTGATATTTGCACATTAAGTTGTTTAAAGCACAATTATGTATGCAGTTTACATATATCGTAACATATTGCATATATGTGTGCACACTTACCTTGTCTGAACATATTGCAAATATGTGTACACATTTTACTCAGTTGTGTAAACATTTTCTTAAAAAGATCTCTTAGTACAAGTGTCATGTTTTCCTTAGTTGTAAAGGTATTTTCCATTTTTGAAACTTGCATGAAAGGTCCATTTACAGGTGTCTGTCTTCACAGAGGTAGTCCAACAAAGTTGTTAGTGTCTTTTCAGAAGTGGTCCAACAAAGTTGTTTGTATCTTTCCTAAAATGGTCCAACAAGTTGTTAGACATTGTTGGCTGAGTGTACTGGAGATTTGTTGAGCTAGGATTATATAATCTGATCTTCTTCTTCCTTGTCCTTTGAACCTAAATATTCCATTATTTGTTCTTTGAAATTTCTTACAAAGTTTGTTCATTTGGTCAGGTTCCTTATATTGTTTATTGCTCAATATTTTGACGAACTTATCTTGTTGTTGAGTGTCTATTGGAACGTGGTTCCTTTGTTGAAAGCTTGAAGGAAGTTCAAGTTGTGGAGCTAAAAGTAGATTTCGGCCATTGAAGCTTGAGTGGAGCTCGAGCTGTCGAGGTGGATTCTTGGACTTAAGCAATCTGTAGTAGAACATTGGGGTAATCAGAGGGTGGAGCTAGAGTCTTGTAGAACAGGGAGTTGTTTACAATTGTTGGACTTAATTCCGACTTTGTATTGACTTGGAACATGTTTGCTATAGTGGATTTGCTTAATCTGGGCATGGTCCCATGGATGTAGGCTGTTAGCCGAACCACGTAAAATCCTTGAGTGCTTTAATTTTTGCTCATGTTTTATGATGATGTTAAGAGGTTGGATAATCAATTTGCAAAAGCATTAACACACACGTTAAAAACCATTCCGCATTGAGTTTATAAAGACCATAAACTATTTCAATTGATATCAAAGCATGTTCTGAAAAGTTATTTTAGTAGATCTAGTGTTATTTGATTGTGCTTGTGTGTTGTTTGGCCTGCTCTGTTTTTGCATGCGTTTACAACTAAGTGTTTTTTTTTTTTTTTTTGCCTTTTTGATTTGATATATTCCTTCTTTTTATGCCCACATTTGTCTTGTGTTATAACATGAATTTCTTTAGTGAAAGAGGGCTACTAACAGACCACCCATGTTAGAAGGTCCTAACCACCCTTATCGGAAGACTAGAATGCGTGCATTTTTTAAATCCATTGATGAAAGGGTTTGGATCTCTGTCGTTCATGGTTGGAGAACCCCAATAGTTTTTGATGATGATGTGTCTAAGCCTAAACCCATAGATGAGTGGACCAAAAATGAACTTGAGCTTGCAAACTTTAACTCCAAAGCTATACATGCCATCTTTAATGTTGTGAATGTTAATCAAATGAAAATTATTGCAAATTGTGAGATAGCTAAAGGTGCATGGGAAAAGCTCTAGATAATGAAGGAACAGATGTTGTTAAGAAGACAAGGCTTAGGAGATTAGTCACTGATTTTGAAAATTTGACTATGCATGATGATGAAACTATTATAGATTTTCATGGTAGGATTTGTGATGTTTCTAATGATTGTTATGCCTTGGGAAAAGTTTATTCTAGTGCTAAACTTGTTGGGAAAGTTTTATGCTTTCTACCCAAGAGATTTATGTTGAAGGTGATTTCCATCGAAGAATGCCGAGATGTGGACTCCATGGACCTTGGTGAACTGATTGAATCACTTTAAAGTTTTGAGCTCAATCTGAAAAGGTGGGACAAGCAGAAATCTTGTAAAGGTCTTGCTCTAAAGCATGAAGTAGATTCTAGTCCTTTTGAAAATTTTGATGTAAGTGATTTAAATGAAGATAAATGTGTCTTACTCTCAAAAAACTTTGCCAAATTTTTTAAGAAGAATGTGGAAAAACCAAATGTGGCCAAAAAAGGTAAACAAACTTTTGTGAAAAATAATTTTGCTCAATCTAGTCCTGGTGCTTTCAAAAAGGTTTTCAAAAGAAAATGAAAAGAAGGACAAAGGCATTAACTATTTTGAGTGTAAGGGATATGGGCACATCCAAGCTGAATGTGCTAACACTTTAAAGAAAAAAGGTAAAGTGATGACTGCTACTTTGAGTGAGAGTGATGAGGAAGAAAATGAGAGTGAGGAAGATGAGTCAATTGAGAATGAAAACTTTTTAGCCTTTAAAGCTAATCTGGAAGACAATGAGAGTGTATCATCTGATGATTCATTGGTGAATTCAATCAAAAAATTGCAATCCCTTAAAGCTGAAAACTCAAGTTTGTTGAAAGAAAAGAAAATTTTGTCTGATAAAGTGTTGTCAATGATTTCTGAATTAACTAACAAAGATTTATTGTCGGATCAAACATTAAAAGAACTAACTGAGGCTAAGGCCATTATTGAGAAGTTGAATGCAGGTACAAGTAAGTTAAATGAAGCGCTTGGTCAAGGAAAACTTTTTGGAGATAGATCTAGTCTTGGATTCACTCTAGGTGCTAGCACATCCACGTCTAGTGTGCGTATATTTGTCAAAGCCACAATACCTGCTACTGCTATTGTTGCTGGGAAACAAGCTGTAAGGGTAAAGAAATTTGTTCCAATTTGTCATTTCTATAATAAGAAAGGTCACATCAGACCTAAATGTTTTAAACTTATTTCCCATCTGAAAAAATGCCTTGAAAGTCATGACATGTTTTCCCATGTGACAACATATTTAAAGAATGGTTTTAATCCTAAAAGAGTTTAGAAACCTAAATCTGATGTAAATTGTCTTGTTACTCATACCTCTTTGCTTTTCTTTCAAAATGATCAGTGGTACTTTGATAGTAATTGTTCTAGACATATGACAAGTAACAAATCCCTCTTGGCCAATCTTGAATGCCTTGAGAATGGTCATGTTACCTATGGAGATGTAAAGAAAGGTAAAATTCTTGGTATTTCCTATGTTGAATGATGTCTTCTATGTTGAAGGATTGAAAGCACATCTAATTAGTATTAGCCAGATTTGTGATAAGAATTTTGTTGTGCAATTCTCTAAAACCAAATGTCAAGTCTTGAATAATGAAGGTGTTTCCATGTTGGAAGAAAGAAGTCTGATGATAATTGCTATTTTCTAACTAATCAAGTTTCTTGTTTTAGTTCAAAGCAAACAGATTGTGTTGTTTGTGGCACTAAAAGCTTGGGCACATGAACTTCAAAGACTTAGTTAAACTCTCAAAGAAAAATGTTGTAAAAGGCCTACCCAAAATGGAATTCCCAAAAGGTAAAATCCGTGGCCCTTTTCAACAAGGTAAGCAAACCAAGATCTTTCATAAACCTTTGTCTCACTTATCCACCTCTCATGTGTTGTAATTACTTCATATGGATCTTATAGGTCTAATGCAAACTGAAAGTATTGGTGGAAAGAGGTATGTTTATGTGTGTGTTGATGAACTTTCAAGGTTTACTTGAGTTGAATTTTTAAAAGAAAAATCTGATGCATTTGATACTTTTCAAGTTCTAGTTAAGAAGTTGCAAGTTGAGCAAAATTGCTTGGTGAAAAAAGTGGTGAAAATCAAAAGTGACCATGGGAAGGAGTTTGAGAATACTAATTTTGCCTATTTTTGTGACATGCAGGGTACCAGGCATGAGTTCTCAACCCCAAAGACACCACAATAGAATGGAGTTGTGGAAATGAAGAATCGAGTCCTTCAAGAGATGCTGAAGCAATCAACACAACTTGCTCCATTTCAAATAGTCTTATTGAGAAAAGGTACTCTACAAACTCCATATGAGCTGTGGAAAGGTAAAAAGTTAAATCTCTCATTCTTTCATGTTTTGGGTGTAAATGTTATGTGTTGAATGATAGAGAAATTTTGGGAAAGTTTGATTCTAAAAATGATGAAGGTGTTTTTCTTGTATATTCTTACAACAGTAAAGCATATAGGATCTATAATATGCACACTGAACATATTATAAAATCAATTAATTTTGTGTTTTATGGTTTAGAGGATTATTCAGAATATTCACAAGAAGAAGAAATTGGTGACATGTCTACTCCATAGAATGTGCCCACAAGTCAAGAGGATGTGAACACATCTGAACCTCAAGCATCAGAAGCTAACACAAATGTGCCAACATCTTCATCGGATGTTAACACAACTGGAGCACATCTTGGAGATGAACCAGTTTTTGAACCTTATATTCAAGATAAAGAATTGAACTTGCTGATGAGATTACCTAAAGAAAGACCTCAACCAAAAAAAGACCACCCTCTTGGATCAAGAAGGCTCATCCCCTATCAATTGTGATGAGAGATCCCAAAGAGGTAATGGTTACAAGAAGGAAAAGATTGAGTGAAATTAACCATTTGTGCTACGTTTCTCTTGCAGAGCCCAAGAATGTCAAACAAGCTCTTGAAGATGACTGCTAGGTTGCTACCATGTAAGAGGAGCTTGAACAGTTTGAGAAGAATACGTTTAGAGTCTAGTTCTAAGACCCGAGGATATCAATGTCATTAGAACCAAGTGGATCTTCAAAAACAAGTCTGATGAATTCAAAAATGTTGTAAAGAATAAGACCAGGCTCGTAGTGGATATACTCAAGTAAAAGGTATTGATTTTGACGAGACATTTGCCACAATTGCAAGACTTGAGTCAATCTGATTGTTAATGGCAGTTGCTTGCTGCTTGAAGATGAAGTTGCTCCAAATGGATGTGAAGAGTGCATTTCTAAACAAAGAACTGATGGAAGAAGTTTATGTGGAGCAACATGCTGGTTTTCAAGATCCATATAAACCTAATCATGTTTACAAGCTAAAGAAGACCCTCTATAGATTGAAACAGGTCCCATGTGCTTGGTATGAAAGACATGCCTTTTTTTCTTCTTGGCCATGACTACAAAGAGGTATTGTTGATAAAACTCTTTTCATTAAGCATTTTGATAATGGTGAGTTGTGTACACAAATATATGTGGATGACATTGTTTTCAGTTCCACATCTCACACATAGTCTCAAGAATTTGTTTCCTTGATGAAAAATGAGTTTGAAATAAGTATGATTGGTGAATTAAGCATGTTTGTAGGACTTCAGGTTAAACAACCTGAAAATGGGATATTGGTTTCTCAAACAAAATATATTAAAAACATGTTGAAAAGGTTTGGACTTGAAAATGCTAAGCATGCTAAAACTCCCATGAGTACTACCTTGAATTTGACTAAGGTTGAACATGGTAATAAGGTATATACCAAGTTGTATAGGAGCATGATAGGAAGTTTCTTGTATCTCATTGGTAGTATGCCTGATATATGTTTTAGTGTTGGAATTTGTGTTAGATATCAAGCTAACCCTTTTCATATGACAATAGTGAAGAGAATAATGAAGTACATCTCAAGTACAAGTGATTCAAATCTATGGTTTTCATATGATTCTAACTCAACCTTGGTTGGTTATAGTGATGTTGATTGGGTTGGAAGCTCAGATGATAGAAAGAGCACTTATGGAGGTTGCTTCTACCTTGGAAAAAACTTAGTAACATGGTATAGCAAGAAACACAACTCGATATCTTTGTCCATTACTAAAGCAGAGTATATTGTAGTTTGGAGTTGTTGCACTAAGGTTTTATGGCTCAAACAAATGTTGTGTGATCATGGTTTTCTTTAGGATTGGGTAACTGTGTTTTGTGACAACACTAATGCCATTAACATTTCAAAAAATCTTGTCCAACACTCATGAACTAAGCACATTGACATTAGGCACCACTTTATTCATGATTTAGTTAAAGAGAAAATCATATCACTTGCACATGTGAACACAAACTCTTACTTGGTAGATTTATTCACAAAAGCCTTAGATTTTCAATCTTTTGTTAACTTGAGGAAGTCTATTGGACTACTTCAACTTGAGTGATTTATTGTTTTCATTGAGTCAATCATGAGAAAGTTTCCTTTGTTTTAATTTTGCAAGTGTGCTTGATCTAGGTGATGCATTGTAAATTGTTTCTCTCTTGTTTAAGTGCGTATGTTGTGAGGAATGTGTCTTATCTATTTTGACTCTTGAAGTAATAGGACCTTGATTCATCTTGAGTTTCATGTTGAAATTTCACCACCTTGTGAAAGAGCTACCTTGCTAGTAGTGTGAAAGTCATTTTTGTCTAATTTTCTAAGATGTAGAGACCCCTATGTGTTGGAAAATCTATCATTAAGAGAGCTACCTTCTACAAGTGTGAAATCTACATAAGGTTACTTTCTGAGTCGCATCTTTTTTTTTTTTTTTTTTGGGTGCGTATTAATCAATTCACGTACTTCATTAAAAAAAATTCAAATATTTTAATTATGTTCAAAAAAAAAAAAAAAAAAAAAGAAAGGAAAAGAAACAAGAAAAAGGGAATGAGGGAAGGGGGAGATGCTCCAAAATGTTTGACCAATGTGCCATAATCCCCCCTTGAGACACATCACACACATATGATAAGGATTCTGAGCTTTATTACTTTTTGTATGATCTGAGGAATTGTTGCCTTGAGTGTTGAATTATGTGGGCTGTGATCCTTATGATGTATCATTTTTTCAAGATTGACAGATGGATTGGTAATACTTTACATAGATTTGCATAACTTGACTCTTTAAAATCCTGTGAAAACTTTTGATTGATCTTATGTTTTTTGCCTTAATGTTTTTGTTCCAAAATTGAATAAATGGAATAAGTTTACTGCTTTTTTGTAAATGTTGTCACATTGAGAGATTGAGTGCTAACATGCTTGTGGATGACTTCAGTTTTTTTTTTTTTAATTTATTCAGTGTGCCAACATGTTTGTGAATGTCTTCACATTGTCAAAATTTACTTTGTGTGCCAACATGTTTGTGAATGTCTTCACATTGTCAAGTCCTTTAAACTATGTGCTCACATTGTGCCATGATGTGTGGACATCTGATTTCAAGTGTCCTAGCTTAAGTTAGATTCCTAATTTTTCTAGGTTTGTGTTTTGTTTGTGCTTACACCCCTTTTTTGTCATCTAAATCTTCCTTGTGTGGTCGTGAGCTCTCTCTCTTTGGTTCCGGCTTTTCTCTTTTGTTTATTCATTTCTCACATTGTCTTTTAAGCGATGGATCCATGAAGTTCCTCTCTGAAGGAGAAGCACCATGCATTGTTCCATATGAAAAGACTTGGGCTCAGCAAAAACCAACTGAAGATGAACCAAAGTTTTCATCGTCTTAGTCTGAGCAAGACAATCAGTCCCCTCCAATGGCCGATTCTCATAATGCAGCATCTCTTCGTCTGATGAGCAACCAATCAAAAAGCTGAAACTTTCCAAGGTTTCTCAACCAAAATCCAGAGCCCCCAAAAAGCCTTCACAACCTCTTAGAGAAAAAAAGAAAGACAAAGTAGCCAAACAACCTTCAGCCTCTGGTAAATGCTTTACTTTTGTCTCTTCTAGGGCATCTTCGCATTTTAAGAAGCACATAGTTTCTAGGCCTATTATTTATGAAGCAAATGTGAAATTGGAGGATTTCCCTGAGGTTTCGCCCATTTTGTTGAGTAGAAATTGTTTTAAATCTAGCAATGAACTTGTAATCTTGTCTCAAACTCTTGTTCAGGAGTTTTATGCTAACTTTAGCAAAGAGATTGACAAAGCTAGTCCTCACTGTACTCAAGTGTTTATTAAGGGCATTTGGGTAGATTTCAATGATGATGTTATTAGGAGCATTCTTGATTTGCCTATTGTTGAGCATCAAGATGATTTGGTGGTTAAAAATCTATATGATATGGCTGTGACATTAAGTGGTGGGTTTGTAAGTAGTTGGCCCCAATGGTTACATTCAACCAAATGTTCTAACCTTTCTTGCACAACTCTTCTGTTAGGCTAGAAAATGCTCAATTTAGTTTTGGGGCAGGAGCTGGTAAGAGGATTGATCTTCTTCCTTGATTTACTCTAATATTAGAGATGCAATTGAGTCTAAGATTTAATCCCAAGAATTTCCTTTTCCCTTTCTAATCCATGGGATTATTACACCTTATAAGCCTAAAAGACATGCCAATGAGACCCATTTGAAACTTAAGTTGATTACTTCTTCATCCTTTAAACAATCAGTCTCTACTCCTCCTCTACCAAAGGATTTACCATCCACATCCACTGCTGGTTCCTTTCAATCAAACTCATAATAGTCCAAGTTTTTGAGTGATTTTCAAGTTTTTGAAAAATCAGTTGCTAAAATGCACCAGCAGATGCTTCAGCAGATTTGTAGTCCATCATGACTTTGATGCATTCAAGAATGGATAAGCTTGAAGAGATGGTGACAAAGAAGAAAGCTAATTCTTCAAGTTAATTCAAAATATTATAAACATTAGTAATTTACCAGAAAATCAGTACCTTTTATTTCTTATTTGAAACTGCTTTCCTTCTTTCTTTTCTCATCTTTTTTTTTTTTTTTTTGGGTTGCTGGATTCGGGTTTATTAGTTCATCTATTAAGATAATTTTTCTACCACTTAAGTGCAATCCTACCTTTACCTATAGATTTCACTTAAGGGCCATCATCCTGGTGAAGTATCTTGCTGTCTAGGGATGGGCATGTCTCTAGCTCGGCCCGAAAGCCCAAGAGGATTCGCTGGTCCCAGCTCGTAGACTGAACGGGGAATTCAGAGAATACCCGAATTAGACCCGATTCCCAAACGGGGAATCTCTGAAATCCTCATTTGAAGTGTCTTGAGTTTTAGTAGTTTGGGGAAGTTTCAGCCCCACAATTGAAAGAAATGGCTTTAGGGTTGAGAAAAGTGGAGTGAGGTTCTTGTGGGTGGTTTGTCTGCTTGAAGGTGCGGTTGATGCAAGCTTGGAATCGTTGTTGCCACAAGGTCTTGGAGAGAACAAGAGATAGAGTATACGTGGCAAAATCTTGGGCACCACAAGTTCCAGTACTGAGTCACGAATTTGTTGGTGGATTTGTGTGTCACTGTGGGTGGAACTCAGTTCTAGAAGCAATCCGTGGTGGGCTGCCAATGTTGGTTTGGCCTTTTTATGCAAAAAACAAACTGAATAAGGTGAGTGTGGTGGAGGAGTTGAAGGTGGCTTTGGTTGTTGAAGCAGAAGATGATGGGTTGGTGGGTGCAGAGGAGTTGGAGAAGCTCCTTACTAAGTTGAGAAACTCAATGAGCTGCTTTGATGATGAGACTACATTAAACTGATAAGAACAAATACTAAACTGATATGAGATATTATAGTCAATAAAAAACAGAAAATCCTATCAACTAAAAAATGGCTTTGTTACTTATCAATTTACTGAACATTCTTAATTAGGTTTCGACCTTTGGGCTTTATCAATGAATGAAAGACTAATTTAATTACATGTTATTTGGAAGGAATGTGATTTGGGAATCAGGGAATACTGTGTTTTAAATATATAAAACTCATTCATAAATCTTGTGCTATGGGATGGGCTCTCGAGTTTACAAGAGATAAGGGTATTATAGTCAAATAACATAAAAAGTTAAAAAATAAGGGTTAAATAGATTGTTAGTGGGAGGTATTTAGCACCACTCCTCAACTTAATTATTTATCATATTGTGAAAGAAATTAACATATACTTGCAAATGAGGTAGGAAAAGAGGAAAAACAATAAGTAAGGGGAATCAATATTATAATAGAAAAGAGAAGAGTAGGACAACAAGATAAGTCTCTTACAACTTATTTGATGGAGTTTAAGAAGACTTATGAAGTGTTGAACATGTTGTTACCCTTCAGTGCTGATGTCAAAGTTCAACAAAAACAATGGGAGCAAATGGCAGTCATGAGTTTTCTTGCAGATCTTCCTTCTGAATTTGAGACTGCTAAGTGTCAGGTTCTAGCCAGTCCAGAGATCTCTTCGTTGCAGAATGTCTTTGGTAGGGTACTTCGCACAGAAGGTACCTCACCAGTTCAGTTTAGTGGTGTTCTCGTCAGACAAAAGAATGACTATGAATCTGGGCGATCACAATTTGGAAGTGGCAACAAAGGAGGAGGGTCAAATAGTAATATGGGAGGAATTGTGTGTCACTGTTGCCATAAGCCAGGACACATGAAGCGTGATTGTATAAAGCTTCAGAACAGAAATAAAAGAAATCCCTCTACCCATGATGCATCCACCAATGATATTTCGGATCAATTAGTTCTTATCTCTACAGATGAATTTGCCAAGTTTTCATTGTACCAAGAATCGTTAAAGGCTTCACCTACTCCTGTCACGGCTATGGCTGACTTAGGTAAGCCAAATACATGTCTTCTTTCCTCATCCTCTAAATTCGTCATTGACTCTGGTGCAACATATCACATGTTAGGTAATCCTAGTCTCTTTGCTACTTATCAATCAAAAACCCTTTCGAATGTGACTTTAGCATATGGCATCCTACGTTTTTGGGTCTAGCACAGTTATCCCTACTCCATAGCTTCCCTTGTCAAATGTCTTACATTTACCATATTTTTCTTTTAATTTGATTTCTATTAGCCAACTTACTCGTACTCTTAACTATTGTGTTTTATTTTTTCCTGATTATTGCTTGTTTCAGGATCTTACGACGAAGAAGATTATTGGTAAAGGACATGAATCTGGAGGTTTATATATTCTCGACAAACCAAAATCTACACCTATCGCTTGTTCTAGAGTTGCATTCCCGTTTCAAGCACAATGTCGTTTGGGCCATCCATCTCTTCCTTCACTGAAGAGATTGTGTCCTCAGTTTAATAAAGTGTCTACATTAGAGTGTGAGTCATGTCAGTTTGCTAAACATCATCATGTTAGTTCTAGTCCTAGAGTCAATAAAAGTGTTAATTCTCGTTTTGAATTAGTTCACCCTAATGTTTGGGGTCTTTGTCTAGTTCTGTCTAAAACTGATTTTAGATATTTTGTTACATTTGTGAACGATTACTCTCGTATGACTTGGTTATTCTTAATGAAAAATAGTTCTGATTTGTTTTCTTATTTCTGTGTTTTTTGTACTAAGATTAAAACTCAATTCAATGTTTCTGTTCATACATTACACAGTGATAATGCAAAAGAATATCTGTCAGTTTCTTTTCAAAATTACATGACCCAGAATGACATTCTTCATCAAACTTCATGTGTTGATACTCCATCTCAAAACGGAATAGCAGAACGGAAAAACAGACATCTTCTTGAAACTGCCAGAGCCTTATTATTCCAAATGAATGTTCTTAAACCATTCTGGGCTGATTATTTTCCACTGCTTGTTTTTTGATTAACTGCATGCCGTTTTCTGTCCTTCATGGTGAGACCCCGTACAATATTCTTTTTCCTAACAAAGCATTATTTCCTCTTGAACCTAGGGTATTCGGTAGCACTTGCTTTGTTCGGGATGTTCGACCGTCAGTCACTAAATTAGATCCCAAGTCATTCAAATATGTCTTTCTTGGTTATTCTCGACTTCAGAAAGGATATCGATTTTATTGTCCAAGTCTTAATAAGTATCTTGTTTTCATTGATGTTACCTTTCTAGAAGAAACACCATAATTTCCCTCTTCTTCTGCAAATCATCAGAAGGATGATGATAATGATGATTTGTTAGTTTATACCTTCACTTCCCCTACACCGATATCTGAACTGGCTCCTGTCTTTGACCTTGTCACTATTCTTGCGCTTCCTACATCAGCTCCTATCTCTGATCCTGCTCCTGTCAAAGTCTACTCTCGTCGTCCACCTCCTCCTGTTTCATGTCCGGCACCAACTTCTTCGTCATCTGATTCAGTTTCAAGTGATGATCTTCCTATTGCATTGCGAAAAAGGTAAACGACAATGTACTTATCCTGTTTCTTCTTGTGTTTCTTATGATCATTCATCGCATTCATCATGCTCCTTAATTGCTTCCTTTGATTCTATTACTATCCCTAAAACTGTTCATGAAGCCCTTTCTCATCCTGGTTGGCGTAATGCAATGATAGAGGAAATTAATGCCTTAGATAACAATGGTACTTGGAAATTGGTAGATTTACTTTAAGAGAAATGGGCAATTGAATGCAAATGGGTGTTTACAATTAAAGTTAATCCAGATGGGTCAGTTGCTCGACTAAAAGCTCATCTGGTTGCTAAAGGATATGCTCAGACCTACATTGTTGATTATTCTGATACTTTTTCCCATATGGCTAAGTTCACCTCTATTCGGATGTTTATCTCTATGGCAACTACTTATGATTGGCCTTTGCATCAGCTAGACATCAAGAATGTTTTTCTTCACGGCGATCTTCAGGCAGAGGTATATATGGAGCAACCTCATGGTTTTGTTGCTCAGGGGGAGTATGGGAAAGTATGTTATCTTCGCAAATCTCTGTATGGTTTAAAATAGAGTCCTCGTGCTTGGTTTGGAAAGTTTAGTCAGGCTGTTGAGAGATTTGGTATGCTAAAATGTAAAACTGACCATTTTGTTTTCTATAGACGGTCTGAAACTGGCATCATTCTTCTAGTTGTATATGTGGATGATATTGTTATTACTGGGAGTGACAGTGTGGGCATCACATCTCTTAAGTCTTTTCTCCATACCCAGTTCCACACAAAAGACTTAGGGATATTGAAGTATTTCTTGGGGGTTGAAGTTACAAGGAGCAAACAACGTATATTCCTCTCTCAGAGGAAATATGTGCTCAACTTATTAATTGAGACAGGGAAATTGGGGGCAAAGCCATGTAGTCTTCCGATGTTTCCTAATATGCAGCTTACGAAAGATGGTGAACTATTTGGAGATCCTGAGAAATATAGAAGATTGGTTGGGAAGTTGAACTATCTTACGGTGACTCGTCCAGATATTACATATTCAGCAAGTGTTGTCAGTCAGTTTATGGCCTCCTCAACAATTCATCATTGGGCGACTTTGGAGCAGATTTTGTGTTATTTGAAAACAGCCCCTGGACGGGGTATATTATATGCCAATCATAGTCACTCTCATATTGAATGTTTCTCAGATGAAGATTGGGCATGTTCCAAGGTAGATAAAAGATCTACATCAGGCTATTGTGTCTTTGTCGGAGGAAATTTAATATCATGGAAGAGCAAGAAGCAGAATGTCGTGTCACGATCAAGTGCAGAGTTGGAATATAGGACTATGGCACAAGCTGTTTGTGAAATAATGTGGATATATCAATTCCTGACTGAAATAAGCCTTGAAACTTTAGTACCAGCGAAATTATGGTGTGATAACCAAGCAGCTCTTCATATTGCATCTAATCTAGTGTTCCATGAATGAACAAAACACATTGAGATTGATTGCCATTTCATCCGTGAGAAACTACAACAAGGTCTGATTTCCATTGGGTACGTGAAGACTGGAGAAAAATTGGGAGATATCTTCACAAAGGCTCTAACTAGGATTCGAGTTGATTATCTTTGTAACAAGCTGGGTATGATTGATATCTATAATCCAGCTTGAGGGGGAGTGTCACAGATGTATATAACTTCCTAGATTATAGGGATCACATTAAAATCCTGGATTATAGGGATCACTTGTATCGTATTTTAGATCGATCACCTACCTAGTTTAGAACACTACAAGTGTATATAAACATGTATCCTTTTAAGCTATGAATGAGTAGTGTAATATTCATCCTTTGTACGTTTATTTACAATATAATTATAATTCAACATCATTTTATAATTGTGATGATATAACTTTAAAACCATTGTTGTTGTTGGAAAAGCGTATCTTGTCGTGAGAAGTTCATACTGCAATGGATTAAGAAGTTTAATGAATCTTAACCATCTTTTGTTTCAGCTACAAAACCAATTATCTCTTATATGGAACTCAATCAATTAGTTTAATAAAATATTATTGGGAGCTGACAATGCAAAATATGATGTTTTCCTAGAAGGGATATGTTCGATTAGAAGTGGATTTTATGGTCATTATTGAAACTAACCAGGCAGACAAGTACTTTGGACTCTGCACTTTTGAGGACCTATTAGACTGAGCAGGAAGTTTATTATTCAGCTAGACGTGTAGAAATCCTCCATGATGTGATGTTCAAAAATCCTTCTCATGTTGTTAAGGATGACATGAAGTCTCCTGTCATTAATGCAAAAAAAATGCAAGGGCTTCTTCATGCACTGACTTTTCACTCCTCAAATGTAACTCACAATAAAAGCCAAAATTTATTTTTCTAATTCAATCTCAAATCACTCAAGCTTCAAAGTTAAAATTCACTAGCTCCATGTAACTCAAAAAATGGTTTCTCAAAGTTACAAACTCTCAACGAGCCTACATTTTTCATTGCTCACATCTTCACTATTTCTTGTGATAGTTGCTTCTAAGTGCAGCAGAACTAAGATCTCTCAATTAGCACGATAAGTTGTACACAAATTCGAGATATGAATCCCAATTTGTAATTTGTTATATAATCTCATGAATTCGGTATTATATATTTGAAAGCAAGAGGTGGATTCTCATTTTGTGTTGGGCTTGGGGATGAATTAACATAGCTTATTTTTTTGCTTTTTTCTCTGTCAAGTAATAATATATTGTTATTTTGAAGTAGTATGGATAAATATTTCAAAAGAAAGTCAACAATGATCTCATCATTTGAACAAGAGGAAAATATTGGTGATTCAAGTAAAAGAGTGGATGTTGATTTGCGAGATCTTCCTACCAATCTAGCCTTAAGTAGGAATGAGAGATGAGTCGAGCTGCTCGCAGACAGCTCGGGCTTGGCTCGAAAAAAGTTTGAACTCGGCTTGACAAACGGCTCGACTTAGCTTGCGAGTCGAGCCATCAAAATATATATAAATATATATTTTTTTCTTTTTTCTCCCCAATTCCCCATATCTCTTCTTTCTCTCTTTTGCCCCTCTAAATTCAAATCTCTTCTTCTTCTTCTTCTTTTCTTCTTCATTTTTCTCTCTCTTCTCTTCTCTTTCATTCTTTCTTTTTTATTTTATCTCTAGTCTCTTCTTCTTCGTCTTTCACTCTTTCTTATTGATTTTTCTCCGAATCCTCTTCTTTTCTTTCCTTTTCATTTTCTCTACAGTCTCTTCTTCATCATCTTCCATTCTTTGTTTTTTATCTTCTCTTCGGTGGCCGAAATGGTGGTGTAACGTTGCTTTTTCTTCTTCTTAGTTGCAATTTCCATCAGATATTCGAGTAGCTCACAAGCTCGAACAGGCTAGATCAAGCTTGAGCTTGAGTAACCATTTTGGCTATCTAACTCAAGCTCGAGTTTTCAAGCTCGAGCTCAAACTCGAACTTGCAACTATAGCTGATGAACCAAGCTCGAGCCAACAGATACTCGACTTCACTTGGCTCGTATACACCTCTAGGCTTAAGAACCCCAATTTTAGATTATGATCCTAATATTCAAGATCAAATCTGAAAATATATTTGGAAAGGGGTCCTTGTCAACCTAAGGGCCATGAGTTTCCTTCTAGGTATTTTGTTGGATTTTCAAGACGATTTGTTGTCTCTTGGTTTAGTGAGTTTGAACAATGGTCAGAATATAGGATAGCGAAAGTTATTGCATTTTGTATTTATTGTTATCTTTTTAATCCAGATGGTGATAAAAGGGGTAATGATTGCTTTGTTGGTCAAGGGTTTTCAAATTGGAAAAAGAAAGAAAAATTGAATATTCACGTTGGAGGTTCTAATAGTGCTCATAATCAAGCTCGAAGAATGTGTGAATCATTATTGAATCAAGACCAACATATTCAGACATTTTTTTTCGACACTCTTCTCAAGCATGAACAAAGTATTGAACTTGTTTAAATGCTACAATTGACTGTATTAATTTTCTTCTAAGTCAAGGACTTGCATTTCGGGGTAATGATGAATCCTATGATTTAAGCAACCAAGGGAATTTTCTCAAGCTTCTATGATTTCTTGCTAATCATAATGAAGTTTAAAGAATGCTCTTGATGATCTCAAATTGACATCACTTGAGATTAAAAAAGACATTGTAAATGATGCTTTAAATGAAATCGTAAGTGCTATCATTAGAGATTTAGGAGATTCATTACTTGCTATAATGATTGATGAATCTCGTGATATCTCTTGCTCGGAACAAATGGCTATTGTCTTACATTATGTTGACAAGAATGGACTTGTTGTGGGTTTTCTAGGTGTTGAACTCGTTACTAGTACCACAACTCTCTCACTCAAGGTAACACTTGATAATTTCTTTTCAAGGCATGGGTTGAGTTTTTTTAGACTGCGAGGACAAATTTATGATAGAGCTAGTAATATGCAAGGAGAATTTAATGGTTTGAAGATACTTGTTTTCAAAGAGAATAGATGTACTTATTACATTCATTGTTTTGCCGATCAACTCCAGTTGGTTGTTGTGGCGTTAGCAAAGATGTTAATGATCTTTTTAATATAGGTGATTGTGCTTAATATTGTCTGTGCTTCATCAAAGCATTGCAATATTCTTAGAGATAAGCAAGCTTGTAAAGTTATTGAAGCTCTTTCTATTGGTGAACTATCAAGTGGAGAAGGTCTCAATCAACAGATAATCTGCAATGTATTAGAGATACACGTTGGGGCTCGCATTATGGTACGTTAATGAGCATAACCTTGATGTTTTCATCCATTATCAATGTTCTTTAAATTGTGGCAAAAGATGAGTCAAACTTTGAGCAAAGATTTCATGCAAAAAACATATTAAAACTAATGCAATCATTTGACTTTGTGTTTAGTCTATTTTTTATGAAAGGTATACTTGGCTTTACAAATGAACTTTCTCAAGCACTACAAAGAAAAGATCAAGATATTGTAAATGCTATGAAGTTGGTCAAAGCATGTAAGCAAGCTTTACAATGGACGAGGGATAGCGGATGCAAGACTTTATTAAGCAAAGTTTGTTCTTTTTGTGCCAATCATGACATTGATGTTCTTAATATGGATGATAAGTTTTTTATTTAAGGGCAATCACAGCGTAAGGCTCAAGGTATCACAAACGTGCATTATTACAACATTGAATTATTTTACTATGTCCTAGATATGCAACTTCAAGAGTTGAATAGTAGTTTCAATGAGATAAACACTAAATTGCTTATTTGTTTGGCAAGTTATGTCCAAATGAATCATGTGTTGCTTTTGATAAACAAAAATTGATGCGCCTTGTCGAACTTTATCCATATGATTTTTTTGACTTAGAACTCATGGCATTTGATTCTCAACTTGATGTTTACATTTTGGATATGCACTCTAATGTCAAATTTATGGGATTGAAAGGGATTGAGATCTTGCAAAAATGATGGTTGAAACTAAGAAGGATAGAGTGTTTCCATTAGTTTATTTGTTGATGAAATTAACATTAATTCTACTGGCCTGTTGCCATTGCTAGTGTAGAGAGAGTATTTTCAACAATGAATTTTGTAAATAATCTTTGCAAAATAGAATGAGTGATCAATGGTTGAATGATAGCTTAGTTGTGTATATAGAGAAATATGTATTTGATAGTATTAATAATGAAGTCATTATACAATACTTTCAAAAGATGAAATCATGTTGAAGACAATTATAAATGTATTAGTTAATGAAAATTTTATAAATATAAAATTTGTGCTTATGTTCTTCAACCTTTGACCCTCGTACATTTTATTTTTGGCTACGTCTCTAAATTTTGTGTGTGTGTTTGTGCTTATGTTCTTCAACCTTTGACCCTCGTACATTTTATTTCTGGCTACGTCTCTAAATTTTTTGTGTGTGTGTGTGTGTGTTATACAACTAGACCATCTTTTATAATATCTCATTATAATAATTGATAATTATAGATAAGAGAATTACAAAGAAATTAGTTTATTATTTAAGTCTCACGTTTTTTTTCTTTCAAATCACTCCTTCTATCTTAAAAATACAAATGTATAAAATAAAAAAAACAAAACAAAACCTTATATGATATATATATATATATATATATATCTATATATATATATATTAATTAATCTATATTAGAGAATATTGTTTGAATTAAAGTTATTATATAGAAAAATGCTTTCACATATTGATTGCTGGAAAGCTAGCAAACAAGAAAAGCTAACAAAAGATTCCACTGCTTTGATGAAGAAAAGCAAGCAAAAAAAGAAAAGCTAAAGCTAAAGTTATAAATTTATATTACATTTCTTGACTACTTATCATCAACTGAACTTCTCTAAGTTGATCGTTCTTTAAATTGCATTTGGGTTCATAAAAAACAGGAGATTATCACCAACCACCCCTATAGTTTTACTAATAAATAGATATATGCTAGCTTTTGTAGATTTAATTCCTGGATTTTCAAAAACTCATCACTAACATCCCTTAAGCTTACTTTGTCTAACTTCAATTTGCCACCTAAGGTTAGATTGTGTTTTTTTTTTTTTTGTAAATCCTATATATAAAACTATAAACCAAAAAGTTATAAATGAACAAAATTACAAAATTAAAATCCAGTGATACTATCGAGGTCATCAAAATCGACGTGAGACAATCTACACGCACTTGGTAAAACTGCCATGATTTATGGTAGCTGAATCTCATACACTACATATGACTAAAATGCGTATTACAAATGCACTTGTTAATTATATATCCAGGAGTGAAGTAAGTCCTATGATAAATATTACTCTAAATATGTTTCAAGGCCTACTTTAGAAATGATCTAAAGTTTTTAACTTTATTTAACTTGTAAGTACTTTGGTTTGTCAAATTATTTATTCGAATTAGTACACAATCTATTTTAGTTTCAGTTTCAAGGTGGTCACAAATAGAATCGCAATGATCACAACACATCTGACAGATTTTATTTTAATATTCATGCATAGCACACATGTCTGAATTAAATGTAATTATATTTCCACTTGTGGAAAGACTTTTTGTGGACATTATATAATATGAGCTGGAAATGATTTTATTTAATTATGATTTCAAGAATCCTTTTCCTAAAGGGAGATTATGATTTAAAGAATAATTTCCTATAAAGGAGTCTAGGATCTCAAGAATCATTTCCAAAATAGGTTTGGTTTCTTGTTTATCCTTTCAAAGTCACTCAAGTATAAATAATCCTTTTATTATTGTGTCGTTTTTTAAGGAAGTCATATTATTTACCTCCATCATTCTCTAAATATTTTCTTTGAGGTTGTTTTGTTTTTGTTGGTTTCTAATATGCTTTGGTAGGCTTTGAATTACTGTAATTTATCTCTTTTTGGATGAGTTGATTCTGGATGTTGTTTCTTGTTGAGATCTGGACGTGTTCGAGCTGCTGTTGCCAAAGTAATTCATCATTGTTGAAACTTGAGAGGAGCTCAAGTGCGACCTAGTGGTCCCGAGGAGGAGAAGCTAGAATATGAAGGTTGAGGTTCAACCAAAGGGCAAAGATTGAAGTGTTGTCCAAACAGGGAGTTTTTACAACTGATACTGATTCTTGTCTTTGTAATTGAACACATAATTATTTCATAGTGGATTAGCTTCCTCTGGATTTGGTCCCATTGATGTAGGCATGTTGCCGAACCATGTAAAATTGAGTTGTTTGCTTTATTTTATGTCATGAATGGTTTATACATTTAATCATTAGTTTAGTAACTCATTAAGCACAACGTAAACAAGTAATCTTAATTCCACATAAGTTTTAATCAACATGATAAGGGTTTAAAACTTTCAATTGGTATCAGACTGTGTTCTGAAGAGTTGTTTGAGTAGATCCTCGCTTGTTTTTTGTGCTTAAATCTTGATTTGGTGGCCATTGCTTTTTGCTTTTATTTTGTTTTTTTATAGTTTTCTTGCTACAGACCTCGTGTGACCACATCTATGTTCTGTGTGAGCACATCAATCCTATGTGATGACCTTTTCTGTTTTTTTACTATGAGTTCGTTTAGTGAAGGAGGGTCTACCAATAGGCCACCCTTGTTAGAGGGAATCAATTATGCTTCTTGGAGAACTAGGATGCGTGCCTTTTTGAAATCCATTGGTGAGAGGGCTTGGAGGGCTTGTATTGTTGGATGGAAAGAACCTAAAGTTGAAGAAGCAAGTGGAAGCAAAGGAAAGGTCATAGATCAATGGACTAAGGCTAAGTTAGAAGAGTCTAATTTTAACTCAAAAGCACTTTATGCTATTTTTAATGCTATTAGTATTAATCAAATGAAAAATATAGCAAACTGTGAAACAACTAAGGATGTATGGGATAGACTCCAAGTTAAAAAATGAAGGAATAGACGTTGTGAAAAAGACTAGGCTTAGAAGATTAATAACTGACTATGAAAATCTTACTATGCATGATGATGAAACTATCTCTAATTTTCATGGCAGATTGTGTGATGTTACAAATGAATGTTTTGCTTTAGGTAAAATATTTACTGATCTTGAACTTGTTAGGAAAGTGTTGTGCTCTTTACCCAAGAGATTCATGTCCAAGGCCACCTCTATTGAAGAATGTTGTGACCTCAATGAGATGCAACTGGATGAATTGATTGGATCCTTGCAAGCCTTTGAGCTAAACCTGAAATGATGGGATAAGAAATCAGGTAAAGGACTTGTGTTGAAACATGAGGTAATCTCTGAATCCCCTGCTTATGTTGATTCAAGTGACATTGATGATGATGATGAGTGGGCTTTGCTTGCTAGAAACTTTGCAAAGTTCTTGAAGAAGAATATGAGAAAATCGAGTGAGGGTAAAAAGGGTAAACAACCCTTTGTGAAAAAGTTTACTGATCAAACAGGTCAAGAAGGCTTCTCGAAAAAAATTCGAGAGATTATGAAAAGAAAAGCAAGGGTATAAAATGCTTTGAGTGTGAGGGGTATGATCATATTCAGTCTAAGTGTGCCAACACTCTGAAGAAAAAAGGTACAGCTATGGCTGCCACCCTATGTGAGAGTGACGACAATGAAAGTGGAGGTGATGACTCTAATGAAGATGAAAATTACTTGGTCTTCATAGTGAACCAAGACGACAGTGTTAGTGTATCCTCGGATGGCTCATGTGATGTCTACAAAGAGCAACATGAGGCTTATGACAAGATATATGAGTCATAGTTAAAGGTTATCAAGAAGATTAAATCTCTTGAATCTGAAAAATGCATCTTGATAGAAGATAAGAAAATTTTGAATGATAAATTGAAAGTCTTATTTTCTGATTTGTCTAATAAGGAAATTTTGTTAAATCAAACTTTAACTGAACTAGTGTTTATACCTGTACAAGTGACATGAGCCGCTCTGTTTCTCCTCTTATTTCTCCACTGTTTCATGCAAAATTTTGTTGATATTCTACATTTTTACACACTGATTATGTTGAGTTAGTCGCGTAGTAATTAGTTGAATCCTCATTTATCAAACTAACTTGAAGAAGACTAAAATAGACTGCCAATTACTGATTATCTGGCTATGATGGTTGTTTTCATGCATTTTCCGCAACTCAAGTGATGGCACACCATTTATAAATCTAGTAGCCAACAAGCGCCCAATAAAACATCCAGGAAACGGGATAATGTAGCAATTCAGATAAAGACTGAAACACAGAAATTAACTTAAAAGTGAATTGTAAATTAATCAATCAAACTAAGAATTTTTATTCATTGACCTGCTGAAGAACCATTTATAGACAAATTAATTAATGTTCAATCTATATTGGCTCCAGTGAGTGGACACTCTACAGAGTTGAATGAGTTAGTGAGCGGACGTGATCGGCCCTCGAGTATTGCCTCTTGCATCACTTCTAATCGCATTCATATTACATAGTTTGCTATCTTAAAAGAGTTGGGAGTACCATACCCGTAATTTTTACTTCTTTTATTTATTATAAATATGGAATCCCTATACTTCTTCAACTCATATTAACATATGACCTTATATTATGTATAGTCTTACTCCAAAGAGAAAAAAAAAAAAAGGAATGAATTTAGCGTAGTTTTGTGTATGAAAGTAGGAACCATTCATAATTGAAGTCATTCTCAGACGGCAATTGACGATGGTTATTAAAATGTGACCTTATAATTAAACAATCAAAGTCGTTGGACATATAACTGCAATATCAGGAAGAATTGTTGAATGAAGATTCAGAAAATAGTCACTCAAAAAGATAATAAACACACAGTTTGCTAAAAACAGGGGAGGAAGCAGAGGAATACCATAGACCAATTTGTATCTCATTTGATCAATTCTAGCACAATCCTCTTAAGTCTAACACTCTAACTCAGCACTTAGATTCAATTTCAAAGCCAAAGTGCAAACCTCTGAAAAAACAGATGAGCATAAAGTACATTAGAATTATAATTAATCAGAGGCATGAAAGATGAAGAACCCAATTATGTTATCAAGGAAAACAAATAAGTAGAGAGTTTAATTTCAACTTGTCGTCTTGAAAGTCAGGCCTACAAAATTCGGCACTTCAAAATATTTTATGCAGGCACTATAATATCAATTATACGAGGGATGTCCAAGTGCTTATAAGCTCAATTAACAAGAATAATTAATGATATGAAACTCAATTGCTTCATTGCAATCTGAATTTCAGTAATCTGGAATCTAAACAATAAAACAAAACATTAATTTAATTACCAGTTCCTCATTATGCTAAAACACTTTACTTGGAAAGTTAAATAAAGAATTTTCCTGAGAAACAGTAGATTTTCCTCATATAAACTTCTCCAAAGCTTCAATTTAAGCACTAATTGTAAGCAAATAAACAGAGAGTAGAAATTACATAAATGACAAAAAAATAAATAAATTACCATTAAGATGCTGCAGCAGCCAACCCTTGAATAGCAATATGTGTTGGCATTTTGGTCCACTTCCCCCTCTTTAGATGTTCCATTTTCAGTTCCACTTTCGCTTTTGCCAGAGTTCTCATCATACAATTTCATTAGATTTTCAGTGTCTAATATCATTGTTTCACCTAAATCTTCACTGGTCATGGACAGTGGATGAACCCCACAACATTCCAATTTCAAACCTGCTTCTGGGCTTACTTTTCTTCTCTTAGAGATACGCTGAACTTAAAAGAGGCAGTTGTGCAATCACCCCTAAGATCTATCCAAGGAGTATATCCTAATACTAATTAATAACTTTAGTGTTTCCCACACTTAATTAGTAAAATATTCACTGTAGCTACGTAGGCCTGTACTAGTATTTTGTATCTAATTGTCGGCAATCTTACACAAAAATTAACGGCTTTCTTGCTTTTTTTATTCTCATACTCATCCATCCTTCTCTTCTTCTGGCAACCAAAACCACAGCCCAAGTTTTAATTAATATTTAAGGGCAGGCATTAACCAAACAATTTAATGGATTTAATACAAAATAGGTTAAAAAATTTAAAGAAAATTTGTGATATTTTATTTACATGTAGATAGAAATAGAATTTGGCCATGTAGAAGAAACATTAAAAAATTGTAGCACTTTTACAAAATCAATGGGGGGGACATTATATGGTGTGTTTCTCATTGGCGAATTTTGTCAAATACATGATAGCCATTCACAAGCAAATTAACAAACCCGGTAATCATAAACCCATTTAACTAATCAACCAAAGCAAATAAATATCAATACAACACATTTACAAACAAACATGGATTTTCATTAAATCAAGCATTGTACAAAAATAAAATAAAATAAATCAAAGCTATATATACGTGTGATATTGAAGTAGAAATGAGTAAATAGAGATGATTAAAACACAGCTTCGGTGAAGATGAAACGGTCACTTGACAATGGAGAATGGCATATTTGAGAGAAGGAAACGAATGAATCAGAGGTGTGTATGGAAATTATGTATATAAAAGATTACAAAATGTCAAAATTTGGGTAATTAAATTAAGAAATTTCTTTTGGTTAAACCACTTCAGATTAAAATTTCGTACATTACGGTACCACTTACCAGTAGAATGGATGGAAAGTTTCATGTTGGTGAGGTCTGTCATTAATTACCCTCTGTTTTGACGGAGCTGAGAAACATCTTAAATATAGGAAATTCGGTATTTTTTATTTGTAAACTTTATTCATCAATTATCAAACAGTAACTTTTGGAAATTTTGAGTGTTAATGTACTAATTATAAATTCAAATCTAATGTTTTTGGGTTTAAACAATTTACCTCTAAATATGTTATACTTCACAGGAAAATTTCGTTATTATTATATGTTGTCGATAATAATAAAAAATAATATAATGTCAATAAATATTTATATTATTGAAAGAATTATTTGAATTTTGATTTAAAAACTTTATATATATATATTATTCTTACTTTTCATTTCGGATAATTCCTTTGTTATCTTTAATTTGTTTTTTCTTACTTGAGTTAAATTTTTATTTCTATTTTAACATATATAATAGTTTTTCTTTTTTATATATAGAACCTTAAGTGTTAAAAAATAACAATTAATTATTTTTGTTTAAATAATACATTTTCTAAAAATTAAAGGTTTTCTATTTATGATTCTAAATACTTAAAATTGAAATTACATTAAAACGTTATAAAGGAAAGCATAAAGAGTAAAAATACTAAAGTTTTAAAAATTAGTGAAATTATAAAAGAAAATTTATATCATTTATATTTTTTTGATAAATAAATTCTTGTCAATAATTAAATATAATGAGTGTATGATTATGCACCATTTTCCAAAGCACTTTTTTATTTATTTATTTATTAAATCACTAGTTTAAAGTGAAATTACGTTTTCCCCCTTCAAGCCATTGATTTTAACAACCAGAACTGACGATAGAGGAGATGTTTGTGAAATATGCCAACTTTTGGACCTAATATAATTTCGAATAGTTTAAGGAAGGTTCATAGTTTTAACCTATGTTTTTATATTTTATTCTATTGCCTTACAGGGTGACTAGCTTGTCTTATGCAACAACCCACCCACCAAAACCGTGATCAAGCCAGGCCACTGATGATCCACCAACACTACATAATACGGACAATACTCATTGAGCTCAATTAAGAAGAGCTCAACACCCATGTCAACGCAGATCAATAACACTTCAAGCCCATCTACGAAAGGCTCAAGCCCAATAATCCCTACAGCAAAGAAAGTTAATTCATCCCCAAGCCCAACACAAAATGAGAGTCTACCTCTTGCTTGCAAACATATAATACCAAATTCATGAGATTATATAACAAATTACAAATTGGGATTCATATCTCAAATTTTTTTACAGCTTATTGTGCTAATTGAGAGATCTTAGTTCTGTTGCACTTAGAAGCAACTATCACAAGAAATAGTGAAGATGTGAGCAATGAAAAGTGTAGGCTCGTTGAGAGTTTGTAACTTTGAGAAACCATTTTTTGAGTTACATGGAGCAAGTGAATTTTAACTTTGAAGCTTGAGTGATTTGAGATTGAATATAAAAATAAATTTTGGCTTCTATTGTGAGTTACATTTGAGGGGTGAAAAGTTAGTGCATGAAGAAGCCTTCGTATTTTTTTTTTTTTTTGCATTAATGACAGGAGACTTCATGTCATCCTTAACAACATGAGAAGGATTTTTGAACATTGCATCATGGAGGATTTCTACACGTCTGGCTGAGTAATAAACTTCCTGCTTAGTCTAGTAAGTCCTCAAAAGTGCAGAGTCCAAAGCACTTGTCTGCTTGGTCAGGTTCAACAATGACCTTAAAATCCACTATCTAATCGAACATATCCCTTCTAGGAAAGCATCATATTTTGCATTGTCAGCTCCTAGTAATATTTATTAAACTAATTCATTGAGTTTCATATAATAGATAATTGGTTTTGTAGTTGAAATAGAAGATAGTTAAAATTCATTAAACTTCTTAATCCGTTGCAGTTTGAGCTTCTCACGACAAAATAAGCCTTTCTAGCAACAACAATGGTTTTAAAGTTATATTATCACAATTATAAAATAATGTTGAATTATAATTATATATAAACTTAATTTCTCATATATATTATATATTTTTTTTCAATTTTATTTATAATTATATATGTCCTACACTTATCTTCTCTATTATAATATTGATTCCCCTTTCTTCTTTTTTTTCCTCTTTTTTCCTACCTCATTTGCAAGTATATATTAATTTCTTTCCCAATATGATAAATAATTAAGTTGAGGAGTGGTGCGAAATACCTCCCACCAACAATCTATTTAACCCCCATTTTTTAACTTTTTATGTTATTTGACTATAATACCCTTATCTCTTGTAAACTCGAGAGCCCATCCGATAGCACAAGATTTATGAATGAGTTTTATATATTTAAAACACAATAGTATTCCTCGGTTCCCAAATCACATTCCTTCCAAATAACATGTAATTAAATTAGTCTTTCATTCATTGATAAAGCCCAAAGGTCGAAACCTACTTAAGAATGTTCAGGAAATTGGTAAGTAACAAAGCCATTTTTTAGTTGATAGGATTTTCTGTTTTTTATTGACTATAATATCTCATATCAGTTTAGTATTTGTTCTTATCAGTTTAATGTAGTCTCATCATCAAAGTAGCTCATTGAGTTTATCAACTTAGTAAGGAGCTTCTCCAACTCCTCTACGCCCACCAACCAATCATCTTTCGCTTCAACAGCCAAAGCCACCTTCAACTGCTCCACCACACTCACCTTATTCAATTTGTTTTTTGCATAAAGAGGCCAAACCAACATTGGCAGCCTACCACGGATCGCTTCTAGAACCGAGTTCCACCCACAGTGACACACAAATCCACCAACAGATTCGTGACTCGGTATTGGAACTTATGGTGCCCAAGATTTTGCCACGTATCCTCTATCTCTTGTTCTCTCCAAGAACTCTTGTGGCAACAACGATTCCAAGCTTGCATCAACCGCACCTTCAGGCGGACAAACTACCCACAAGAACCTCACTTCACTTTTCTCCAACCCTAAAGCCATTTCTTTCAATTGTGGGCTGAGAACTTCCCCAAACTACCAAAACTCAAGACACTTCAAATGGGGATTTCAGGGATTCCCCATTTGGGGATCGGGCCTAATTCAGGTATTCTTCGAATTCCTTGTTCGGTCTACGGGCTGGGACAGGCAAATCCCCTTGGGCTTTCGGGCCGGGCTGGAGACATGCCCATCCCTAGATAGCAAGATACGTCACCAGGATGAAGGCCTTTAAGTGAAATCTATAGGTAAAGGTAGGATTGCACTTTAAGTGGTAGAAAAATTGTCTTAACAGATGAACTAATGACCCCCAATCCAGAAGCCCAACAAAAAAGATGAAAAAAGAAAGAAGGAAAACAGTTTCAAATAATAAATAAAAGGTACTGATATATATATATATATTTTTTTTTTCTGTTTTAATAGTCATAAATCTCTCCACGTGTGCATTGGGTTTGAAATTCAGAACTATAGCCAGGACCCAAATCTTTTAGTATTTAGCAAATCTGTGTCTAATGCTAGGTAGGTAGCTCAGGGGATTGGGAGCTTGGAGCTCTCACATAAAACCAACGGTTACATCATTTGACACCGTTGGGGTTTATCATGGAAATCAATCAACTGATACAACACGCATCAAAGGAGTTCAGACATACCACAAATTACTATGACAAGTTATTAAGGGCATCAAAAGAGTTACAAGCAGGGCCGTCTTTAGAACATTTGTGACCCTAGGCAGGAGTTACTTTGGGGCCCTCTAATGATATAAGCATATATTAAAAAAATTATTTTTTTTGCTTTTTGAGATGAAAAATCACTAGGAGAGGTGGACAGCAATCGGCAGGCTAACAAGGTTAGGTTGGTGGGGGGTTTTGGAGAGTAGATGTTGGAGAAGTGATGGGTGGTGAAATGGGCGATTTCTAATGCCAAGATTGATAAGAAAATGCTTGAGAAGTCACGACCCAAAAGGTATCGATGGTCGGCGATTGGCAAAATAAACGGATAAGGTATGATAGGGGTTTTACTGAGAGGGCTGAGGGGAGGAAGATGATGGTGTCGAGGAAGGCCAACAATGTCGGATACATGCCAAAAAGGCTGGAAATGGTTGTCGTGTGGTGGAGTTGGGTTGCGAGATTCAGCAAAAATTAGTCAAATCGAGGGCTATCAAGTTTGGGAAATGATAAAATGATGATTTCGGTCGATTTTGGTGAGAAAATCGACCGAAGCCAAAATTGACCGAAATTAACTCCAAACCACTGGCGGCAGAAGAGGGCTGAAGATGATTTATGTGAATGTAAAATTTTGGGATTGAATTGGAGGTGAGTAATTTGAGATATGTAAATAACTATTTTAGTCTTCCATTGTTAAAAGAGATTTAATATGTTAATTTAGGGGTATAAACTAGAATATATATAACTAGAGGTACAAACTTACTATTTTGTTAAACTTTGGGTGGAAATATATGTAAAAAGTTTATAATAAATTTAGGTTTTTTTGGTTTTTTGGGGGGAGGGTCTTGGCTTAGATAAGAAATTATAAACCATTTTTATTTTCGTAAGATATTTAAAAAAAAAAATTATAAAAAATTGGGGCCCCCATTTTTTGGGGGCCCTAGGCAGGTGCCTCACCTGCCTAGCCCTTAAGCCGGCCCTGGTTACAAGCGACTATAATTGATCGTAATTGATTCAATTCTTTCACTAGAACCACAATAATGGAATACAGAAGTCTTTTGTATTTTGAGCACCGACCTAGAACTGGCAAGGAAATTCTAATCGATATCTGCATGAAATAATAAAGCAAATGTACCTCATATAGGGAATATTTTTTGGATCACCAAAAGCTTCAAGAAAAGGTGTGCTCCAGGAATCAGCCATTGCCTGCCAACAAAGAAGACTGTTATACCATAGTAGTAACAGTAGAAGAACCCTACCCTGTAAACTAAAGTTCCAGTTGAGGTTGTCAAACTGGTATCATAATTTAGATTTTTTACCTTTACTATCAAGGATGGGAGGCAAACCTTCAAGATTACACCACACAATTTTACAAACCAGGACAAAACTAATAACAATTAATACTGTTGTATTGGAAGTAATGCTTAAAAGTATAGTATAGTATAGACTATAGCTTGCAACTCGAGAAAAGGAGGAACGTATACCTGAAAAGTCTAGGAATGTGACTCTAGTCATTGATCCCTTGATCCGATTTATAAATAGCAAATTATAAGGTACATGTGACAAATTTAATCATTTTAAATAAGAACTTTGCTCTTTCCTGTTCCCCATTTCAACTTATATTAGTTTCATTCTTGGAATGATAATTTTATTTGCCACTGCAATCTGCCCAAATACCATTGCACTCTCTTTTAAATGTTAACTCAATAGAAATACATTAATTGGATTACATGGAATATAAATAAGGCAATGCTTGTTGAGTCTACAGGTGGGCAAGGGACCGGTCCCTTGCGGGCCCAGGCTTGGGCCCGTTTGGGACTGGTCCCAAATGGGACCAGTCACTCATGGGCCTGGGACCCATGAGAAAAACCAAGACCCGACCAGGCCCTAGGCTTGGTCGGGACTGGTCCCATGGGCTTGGATAATTTCATTTTCCCTCCTCAATTTTTTTTTATATTTGGGGGGCAAAACAGAATTTTATAGGGGGTTTTTAGTATTTTTTAAGGGTAAAATTTATAAATTTTTTAGACCTAGAAGATTTTTTTTTAATAAATTTTGTAAAATTTTTTTTAGCCCTCATAATTTATATTTATTTTAAAATTAACAGAGGGTTTTATGTAATTTGACAGGAGACTATATTAAAAAAATACAAAAAAATTTGGGCCGCCCGGACCCTCCTCCTTAGGCCTGGTCCCATTTTGGGACCAGACCTCCTAGATCCAGTCCTTGAGAGGATCGATCCTAGGATCGGGTTTTGGAGCTGGACTTTTGGGCTCGATCCCAAATGCCCAGCTCTATTGTTGACTACAATATGATATTTATTACCTTTCCACCATGTTTCTCTAGCTCTGACATGTCGGCTAAGAAACTTCTATTCGTCTCATCTACACTGCCCTAAGTCACAACATAAAGTATTAATATAATTTCAATATACTTCAAAAAAAAAAAATTAATTAATTAATTAATTAAAATAAATTAAATTAAAAAAAAAAAATGGAAACCCATAAACAAGAATGTATGAAATGAAAATACAAATGTAGCAATTAAGAAAACAAAAGCAACTTGACAAGAAAAGAAGGGAAGTACTTGGTAAAAGAAGAGGAAGAGAGAAGGGCTTGTGTTCATAGCTGAAGAGTTGGCTTGAAGTGATTATGGAGGTTCTTGTTCGGTTTATGAATCGATTTATTCTGAACATGTTCGGTCTGATTTCTCTCAATTCAACACCAAGAACACAGCAGAACAAACAAGTGAATTTCTGCTGTGAAAGTCGGCAGGAGCAATACGGATTAATCCGACCACGTTACACTTATTTCATTTATTTTCTTTCACAATAAAATATTTGTGCAGTTTATATCATGTATGTCATTTAAATGAGGATTCTATATATCTTTTATGTTACACATATACAATATGATATGATGTAATAATCTTAAATACAGTCTATTGTTTTACGAGAAAATATTATTAAACTCTTTATGTTAATTCTATAGAGACAATAAGAATTAGGAGGTTGCAGTAACATTATTATAATTTTACAGATTGATAAAAATATCCTCAAATTATCCAGTGATTATTAATTGTTAGGCAGCTGTGATTGGTATGAATAATCACCACAGTTATATTGATAATAACATAATTAATTAGTCAAAGTAGTAGATTTTCAATAATCATTTTTATCTTGATTGTGCACACCTTAAGGTATTCCGAACATTGTCTTGCTGTTGCAAATAAATATTTTCTAGCCACTTTTTTAACAATAATACTAGAGATACAAATAAATCTTATAAAGATTTTTGTATAAAGCAATGTGATAGAAAATGAATGAATGAGTGAATATGAAAAGTTCCATTCATTTCCAGCCATATCACTTTATACAGAAATATTTGTTAGATTTCTTTGTATCTGTAGCATTATTATTATTATTATTATTTTGAAAAGATATATAACTATTGGCTAATAAAATTTCGGTAAACAAAAATATTATTACATGAAACAAATAGTATTAAAGCGAGTAAATATATTGGCTTTGGCACCAAAAACAAACCATAAGAATGATTGAAAAGGCCAAAAATTAAATTGCAATAAAAAAGACACCCAAAAGTTTACAAAAATTACAGTTCAGTCTCGATTTCTACTAGGGTACCCGGGTCTTGGTTTCGGCTTCTGGTTTCGATTTCTATTCCTGCAATGGTGGAACCTGAACAGGAACCGCACAATACAAGATCCGATTCTTTAAAACAAAAATCAACCCTATGACGACCAATTCTAGGTAGGAATCGGAATCGAAACCTCGGGTACCCGCCGGTTCCAGTTCCAACCGATTCTTTTGCACACCCCTAACATTTACCCCCTTGAGGTTTGGGTCAAACGACTACACAACCACAATGATATTGCCACACCCATATTATGTGAAAAAAGCACTTGTATAATCAAATTTTAATTATATTCTCTTGGTTTTTTTTTTTTTTTGGTAAATTTATGTCATTCGTACATTTTTATTATTATATCTTTAAAAAAAATTATCAAATTAATCAGTTTGATAATTTAATTTAAATACAAAAACTTTTAATTTAAACTTAATATGAAACATACTTTTGGATAATTTCACAACTCAACAGCTGATCTACTAAATTTGAGAACAGCTATATTTATTTATTTATTTAAAATTAAATTATAGCTTACTTTATAAATCAGAAAATATTATACGTAAATTAAGTTAATATGTATGCTCTATGCTGTGATGCAATATAGACTATCGATCAGATTGTCTCACCCCAGATCTGCGAAAATGGCTCTCATTTGTTTTGTCAAACTGGTCAGGAGCTTGTAAATATGTTGTGGGATGCTGGAGACTATTATACACGGTTACAAACACTGAAGGCTCTTGTTGCCCTTTCTGGCTCAGGTTAGTTCTGTTTGCATTTAGATGCTCTTATGAGTTAATCTACGGATATAAAAGGAAATATGATATTACTCTGTGATTAAGGCAATGACACGGATAACATTTATTTATAACTCTTCCAATATGTTGTATCTCTCAAACAATAGTTGAGAGGCAAACTTGTGTAGGGTAAGTGAACCATCAGTAATCACCCTTGGGAAGCTGTATGATGCCTTGAAGTGGCCAAATTGAATGTAGAGATTCATAAGATATTACGATGATAGAGTGCATTAAACGTGGAGTAAAATAAGTGATGCCTATTACTACTAATATTTGTTTTCCCATTGTCCTATTACATAGATGAAGCAGTTGGGGCTTTACATCGTGCTAGGGCAATATCGGTTATAAAGTCCACTCTACAATCCTTGGATGGAGCAAAAATATTTGTGAGGTCCACTCCACAATTCTTTGAGGCTGAAATCGAGAAATACAAGTCAAGCCTACTGAAGAGATTCCAAGATCTGAGATATGATATCATCCTGAGATTGGAGTGAGTATGGATTGTTGGAGTGGATGGTGGACCTATTAAACAAACTTGCTCTGATGTCGAATTTCTTTAGTGGAGCGTATGAATTACCCTAAACAAAACCATGAATCTCATTTCTAGGTTTATGTTTATGTATTTCCCATAACTTAACATGTTTATCTAAAAGTTGATTTTGATTTAGAGGTCCTCATGGCATTGATGAACTTATGATGACATATGGAGCATATTTGTTTGAATCTTGGCCTTTGACTTTCCCCATTGATACATATTTACTACATGCCTCTTTGATCTTCCCTCTAGAGAGATGAAGGAGAGGGAAAAATAGAGAATTAAACCTCTCCCCCTGTGGCCTGATGGCAAAAACTTTAGCCATTGGGGTTAGTTGTACCCTATAAAGACAGATTGCAAGAATCAAGGCCAAGATTGAACAGAGCACATCTAGCCTACAATCAAGCAAGATCATTCAAAATCAATTTTGTATAATTTTGTAACTGCTGCATATCTGTAACTGCTACATATTTTTAGCTAAATTGATGTTCATTGCCATAAATAGTTTTTCCTATCTATGTATATAAGTCAGCACATATTACATCAATAAAGTGTGGGAAAATTGTTCATTGAAACTATTGTAATCTTCATTCTCTTACATCGTATCAGAAGAGCTGATCTCTAAGGAGTCAACGATCCAAATCTCCACTATGTCTTCCTCCTCTGATCAAAATCCAACCTTTACCCTTAACACCCAAACACCTTCCGCAATAGATAAACAACTCATTGCTCTCAATATCATTGCCCAAATCAATGAAAAATTAACTCCCTCCACCTTTCCCCAATGGCATCATCAATTCAAAGCACTCCTCATCGGTTATGATTTACTCAACTATGTCGAAGGCACCTCTCTGTGCCCCTCTTCCACTAGTACCACTACTGATAAGCTGCGTAAGACCCATTGGATCCGACAGGATAAACTTATCCTGAGTGCCCTTCTAGCCTCCACCTCTCCGTCAATCACAACACTCATTACTACGGCAAAGACCTGTCATGAAACTTGGAAAAAACTAAAAACCTTATATGCTAGCCGATCACGCACTCGTGCTATGCAATTAAAGGAGGAGCTCACCTTAATCCAGCGTGGCAATCGATTGATCACAGACTATCTCCATGTTGTGAAGGCCTTGGTTGATGAAATCGCCATTATTGATCATCCCATTTCAAATGATGATTTAACCCTCTATGTGTTGAACGAGTTAGGATTGGATTTCAGGGAGATAGTTGCGACGATCCAAGCACGAGAGAAGTCCCTGGTGTTTGAAGAGCTGCGCGATCTCTTGGTCACTCATGAATCTTATCTTTGACATTTGGAGATAGCTACTTAGCAAATGGTGATGACGGCTAATTACACGACTTAGGGCAAGTCTTCTTCTAGAGATGACTTCTCAAAGAAGTCTTATACACCAAATGGGCATCAACGTAATCAAGGCCAAAGCCCAGCCCGTTAATCCAATAGTACCAACGTGATGGACGACGTGCTAATAATGGGTCTGGCAAGCCCAACAACACTTAGAAACATTACACGCCCCGCTGTCAATTGTGTGAGAAAATAGGCCATACTGCAAAGTATTGTCCCCAACTGTAGTCCAATAAATTTACAGCCAACTGTGTGACTTCTTCTAATGGAAAAGACAAAACAGGGCTCATGGACTCAGTGGCCTCTCACAATATAACGGGTGATCTTGCAAATTTGTCCATTCACTCTGAATATGATGGTACTGATAAAGTAATTCTTGGTGATAGTTCAGGTTTGACTATCTCCCACATTGGTTCTTTGGAAATACACTCATCCAAATGCACCTTTATCTTAAGTGATACTCTTTGCGTTCCAAAGCTTTCCAAAAATTTAATTTCCGTTCATCATCTCACCAAACAAAATAATGTTTTTGTTGAATTTCACCCGTTTCATTTCTTTGTGAAGGACAAGATCACGGGGGCGATTCTACTTCAAGGAGCATGTGAAAACGATGTTTACACCTTTCCGGAATCAATGATGTCTTCCCCCTCCAAAATGGTTGCTAATGCGCATGAACGAACTTCAATTGATGGGTGGCACAAGCGTCTTAGGCCTCCATCTTTTCGAATAGTCCAACATCTTGTTAAAAAAATTTCGCTTCCTGTTGCCAAAACAAATAAAATTTCTCAATTGTGTAGTTCATGTTCCATCAATAAAGCACATCAACAACCTTTTCATTCCAATAGTCTTCAAAGTCATGCACCGCTTGAACTTAGTTACACTGATGTTTGGGGACCTGCACATTATACTAGAATCGATGGATCTCGTTATTATCTTATATTAGTTGACCATTTCACAAAATACACGTGGTTCTATCCAATGGCTACCAAATCCGGTGTATCTACTATTTTTCCTCACTTTAAAAAATTTGTCGAAACACGCTTCCAAACCAAAATAAAAAATTTGTACTTTGATAATGGTGGCGAATTCATTGCTTTAAAATTTTTTTTATTGATCAATGTTATTGCTCATTATACCACCGCCCCACACACCCCACAACAAAATGGTGTTTTCGAGCATCATCACCGTCATTTAGTTGAAACGGGTCTCACTCTTCTCCATGATGAATCGTTACCTCTTTCCTATTGGCCTCATGCTTTTCAAATAGCATCCTATCTAATCAATAGGCAACCCATTCCTCTCCTTCAAAATATTTCCCCTTTTGAAGCTCTTTTTGGTCAAAAACCATATTATCTCAAATTAGGGGTGTGGAAATCCGGTTAACCAAACTGGATGGGGTGTTTTTTGAACCGAACCGGTTTTTCGGTTCAAGCAATATGCCAAACCCTAAACCAGACTGAATTATCCCATAAACTGATTTATAACCGAACCGAATTATCGGTTCAGAAACCGATTAATCGATTATTAACCGATTATTCAAACTTACCCAAAAAATCAACTACAACCGGTAGAAACTGGTTTCACTAGGAAAAAAAAAAAAAAAAAAACCACACCCAAAAACAAATTATAATCATCTACTTCTTCAAGTCACCGGTACTAAAAATATAAATTGATCATTAAAGTATTAAAAAATAATATACAACACTCCAAAATTCCGCACTCCACACACCCCAAAATCAAAACTTTCAACAAAACCAAAACGAATAAAAAATTCAAAACCAACAAAATACACAAAAATTAAAAGAATCGCATCTGTGAACTCGAAGACGCTTTTACCTCTGATTTCTGGTCGTGTGCCGTCGTGGTTTCATGCTAATTGAAGACTGAAAATGGAGACCAGTTCGTTATCACTGTAAAGTGCAAGTCGGCGAAGGTAAAGGCACGGTAAAGTGAAAGGAAAATTAACTAATTAAGAGATTAATTTAAAAAATAAAAGTGAGGAAAACAAACCCTAGAAATTTGAAAAGGAAGTAAGGAGAGAATCAGAGAGATGTGCAGGGAATCTCCGAACTGGAGAGAAGAGGGAATGGAGTTTGTTGCAACACTTTGACATTGAATAAAAGTAAATGTTTGGAATCAGAGAGAGGAGAAAATTTTGGGGAAGGAGGAAGGAATTAGAGAGAGGGAAAATCTCAGGGAAAGAGGGAACAAAAAGGGAGAAAATAGAAATTATAAGATTCAGGATTTGGGATTTTTAGGGATTTGGATTTTATATATATTATATATATAAGTTTAGGGATTTGGGTTTATATGTGTATATAAATATATAAGTTTAGGGATTTGGGCTTTTAGAGATTTGGGTTTATATATATATATATATAAACCGGTTTGCAAAACTGGTTAACCGTTAAAATTAATCTTTAAACCATTAACTGAACCAGTTTTTTGGTTTATTTAATTTTGCAAACCGAACCGGTTACTTCGGATAACCGGTTTTTCAGACCGGTTTCGGTTCAGTTTGGTTCGGTTTTCGGTTTTTTTTTTTTCAGCCCTATCTCAAATTGAGAAAATTTGGATGTCTTTGTTACCCACTTACCCGGCCCTATAACATCCATAAAATGCAACCCAAATCCTCACCTTGTGTGTTCCTCGGATATTCTCAAGTGCAAAGTGCCTATAAATGTCTTAACCTCAAAACTCAAAAGATTTACATTTCTAGGCATGTTCTATTCGATGAACCAAACACTCCCACTGTGTCTTCTACAAACCCGAAAACCCACACACCAACACCCCCAAATGCTCTTCTGTTCTTCGATGCCCAGGTCACGCCTATGCCCTCGTCGATGCCATCTGCTCTGCTACCCTCATCCACGATTCCGGAAGGTGTAGCTGTCGTCGACGCAGCCTCCTCAGGTAATCTGCTCAACTCTTCTTGTTCTGTTCAGAATTCATTTGAAAATCTAGGTCATAATTCCTTGAACTTGAATTCATCATCTCCTAGTTCTAGTCTGAATCCTTGTGTGAATGATTCAAACTCATTAGCTCCTCACCCCTCATTTGTTACACAACCACTAAGACAAGCTAAAAATTTCCAAAATCCGACTGCTCAAAACCCATCTCCACTACCTGTTCAACGACTTGACCAAATGACCTCTCGATCTATGAACAAAATCTTTAAACCCAAACAACTAAATTCCATGTCTAAACATCCACTCCTTGAGTCCATTGAACCAACCTATCTGAGTCAAGCTTTGTCTCAACCACAGTGGCGTGATGCTATGTCAAATGAGCTTACAGCTCTCATGAAACATGGCACTTGGGATTTAGTGCCACTTCAGCTTAATTGTAATCCAGTGGGTTGCAAGTGGGTGTTCCGAGTAAAGAGGAAATCTGATGGGTCAATGGATCGATTCAAAGCCTATTTAGTTGCAAAGGTGTTAGAGTCATGAAAGTGACTCTATTTTGGTGATAAAAATACCCCATGTGTGATTAAATTGAAGTATATGGAGACAATTAAAGAATTTATGAATTTATTCACGAAAATCGCTTCCTAATATTTTTCTTATGAATTTAACGTGTTTGGAATGATTTTGGAAAGTATATGAGTTGATATTAGGTTGTGGTTTATGGACTAATGGTGATTTTGTCTCATTTATGTTGTTTAGGGGGTAAAATGTCATGTTTTAAGGAGCTTATTTTGTCACTTTTCAATTGTATAGGGACCAAACTGATATTTTACAATTTGTTCAATAAAAGAAAAACGAAGTTCGCATGAAAAAGGGGGCACTGTTCATCATCTTTTCCGGCGACCCTTCGTCTTCCATTTTCGGCGACCTCCGGCGACTCTTCGGCTTCCTCGTGCATAGATCGTCGTCATCCCATCGTCCCGGACCACCACCGCGAATCACGGAACGCAGCCGCGGTGTTTCGTCTTCCATCACTGTGATTGTTCATCTTCCAGGCTAGTTTTGGCCCTTTTTTGGTGACGTTTCAGCTCCCCAAGAGTCGATCTTCCTTCCCCACGGCCGGATCTACACTTCTATAGCTTCAACCGCCGTGAAAACCGCTGGAATCCACCAAATTGCCGTCGCGCCTCTTCATCTTCCAGGCTAGATCTTGCTCATTTCCGGCGACTTCTCACCTCCCCATGACCTGATCCGAACTCCCCATCACCAGAGCTTTTCATCGGTACCTTTGGATCCCATTTCCGCCACTGTTTTCCGGAAGACCTGCCAAAAAATTAACATTTTCTAGCGAGTGCGGCTGTTCGTATTCCGGGTTGTCCGTGGGTCGTTTTCGCCCCTTCTTCGCATCATATCGCTGTCGGTTACCTCCTCTTCACCATGGTCAGCTTTGTTTCCACCGTTTCGGCCTCCGTCATCACCACCATGAGCGGCTAAGTTTTCGGTTGTCTGTTACGGCATAGGCGAGATCGAGATTGACTCCATGACTCTCCTCATCAGCTCTCAACTAGTTGGATGAGCCTGATTATAGGACATTTGGTACTATTGTGCTTTGGATTATATTTGTTTTCGTTTCATGTTTGATTTCGATACTTTAATATGATTTGAGCATAACTTGTGATGAATATTGTTGTCCATTATGATTTAATGTTTTCATAGAACTTGCTGAATGATAAACGTTGGTTTGAAATAATTAAATGATGAATATTGCTTTTCATTACTTCNAGAGAGAGAGAGAGAGAGAGAAAATATAACTACAATTGCAATCAAGATTACCTGTCGGAGTCACATGTAACTTTCTTAAGCGAAAAAGCATTAATAAGTATTAGTGAATCGCTCAAAAAAATTTTATTCTCAGAAATGGCATGGACGTTGTAAAGAGATAGTTTCTGTGAATTCTTACCATCACTCCTTCCAGTTTCTTGGTCCAAGGCCCCTGGTAAGTCTTTGTAAGAAACTGTTGCTCAATATATAATTGAGCAGTAACGTTCCAAGTAGGACTAGTTGTACGCTCGTCATCCTCAGCAATGTCAAAACTACTCTGCATCAATAAAGGGAAAACATAATTACAGGTTTTTCTCATTAGCAATTTTATTTCACAAATCCATAACAATAGTAGTGATTAGAAAGTAACAAAAATGAATAGAGAAATAAAAGTTTCTTGAGTCAGCATTTGTTTTTCCATTCCACTCAATTCACAAACAATTTCAAACTGAAAACTTCTGAAAAATACATTCCACTACCCTGGAAGACAGTTAATGATATTGATGAAGTCATTAGCAACTGAAGATGAGAGGGAAATAATTAATCATTGCTTCAGTGCTTGCAATGGTTTGATAGGAAATGAAGCAAGTGAACTCTCCAAATCAAGAAACTTGTTGAAGCCATCCTGAAATAAACAAAAGGAAAATGGGGAAATCTGAAGAAACTTAAGGACAAAAATAAATAATGATAATAATAAAAAAATAAATCTAAAGAATACTTTAGCTCATACCTGCAGACTTGGATCAACACTAGAATGGTTAGCCCTTTCTGGGGATAGCCTTCCTGCTGGAATCCCAACACAATCACAGCTGTTCGTCGCCTCCCACTCCCATTTGGATCATGTTCATTCATTGTATATCATCATCCAGAATATGCAGGCAACACAGTGCTTTAGACCAATGAAATAGTAAGGAAATAAATCAAACTGATAACATTAATTTGGTTATAAAAATTTATCAAGGAAAATAAAATAAAGTAGGCGCCCATGTATTAAACTAGAATTGAAAAATAACATAAAAGCCATATTCCCCACCTTTGATAGCTGCTATTTATCCACATACAGAGCCTTATTCTCTACAAATAGATCTGCCTACTTTTGTTATAAATAAAATGAAATTGGTGATCGATTCTTTGTTGGAGTACAAAGAAATAATTTTGTTTTATTAAATAATTTCAATTCATGTCTTAATTATATGAATTTAATTAAGAAATCTTCCATGTAACATCATGTTGAAAAAAATGCACCCCTTTCAAACATTTTATCAAACAACTCTGCAACATCACTTAACTTGATCAATCAAAAACATCTACATGTCTTACATACAAAAATATCAAACATCAAACTGAAGCTTCAGTTAAAAAATAAATTATCAAAGTCACAACTAAACAAAGCTTCAGTTCTAAAACACAAATATCAAATCACGATTATAGAAAGCATTCATTCTTAAAATATAGTTTAAAGTCGAGCAGAATAAATTTGCTTACCAGCTGCTGTGACAGAGAGTGTTAGAATCAGTGCCACCGGTGACGGTGGCTCTGTGGCTTGTGCCGTCGTTAGCAAGAAACACCAGTGCCGCTTGACCTGGCTTCTAGTACAAATAGAATTTCCGCAGGTGTCTGTAGCAGTGGGAGTTGAACGAGATGAAATGCGGTAGCTTTTAGCGTGATAAAGATACAGGGTTGGTTTTATTTAATTTAACACAAATTTATTAAGGAGAATTGGAATTAACTATAATAAATTTATATTAATTTTAATTAATATATATTTATACTATTATCAATAACAATTCAATGGTGTTCAAACTGTATATAAATTTATTTTGTTGTATACAAACCTAGTCAGTGTAATTATACGCCAAATATAGAAGAATATTATAAACTATACAACCATATCTAAGCTATTCCATTTTAACAGTAGTAAACACATGTATTCTGAAATTAATAGCAAAGGTGGTAAAGAAGATAAGAAGATTTTGTAGTAAATACCTTATCTGCAAACATTTGAATGGTGGAATTGAGATCCCCCGTATCTGTAAACACTTGCAGCGTATCTGTAAACAGTTGGTGAATTTCTCCATTCATTTCTTTTGTTAGTTGCACCCTATTTAACTTTGGTGTGCTTAAACATCCTTGAGTAAATATCTTCAATTGTGGGCATTCACTCGCAATTACTAGTTCCAAGCATGGGAATTTGAAGGCATAATTTGCTGAGCAGAAGCATGTGAGGCTTGCTAAACAATGAAGCTCCAAAGTTTTCAACCGGCAAAAAATGACCTCTTCTTCTGTCTTGTCAATTTCATCTGCTATTACCTCTCTCAGTAATCCGCATTCTCTAATACTCACTTTTGTGAGTTGATCAAGACTTTTGACAGTTGAGCATGTAAATATGTTCAACAATCTATTGCAATTATGTACATCCAAAGTTGTGATATTCGTGAAGGAAACTGAGGATAAATGTGTTAACTGATGACAACTCAGTAATTCCAGGTCTCTAAGATATGGAAGAAATGGATCCACTTGAGAATCTTCTTTCATTGTGTCTTTTTCATATAGGAATAGCTCTTTGAAGCTACTATCAATTAGAGTCAGTGTTTCCAGTCTGAATAGCCTTTTAAGGAAAGCGTAGAAAAATGGAATTGATTCATCATCTAACTCAGACAGCACAAGATTTTTTAATCCCCAAGATGGAATATGGCTGTGGCATATTGGTCGAACACTATCCACATTTAAACCCAATAATTCCAAATTGGGTATGACCTGTAATTCAAAATAAATGAACAAGCAAGAAGGTGTTAAATTTAATGACCATATAGTAAACACATATAATAAGATTTTTTACATATGGTATGTGTCATGTTGTTGAGCAACAAGAGGCAGTTCCATTAATTAATTTTTTAGGAAACCACGAGCAAGCAAAACTAAGTGACCAAATTTATGAAAAAAAAAAAAAAATACTCATTGTATTATATTGATAAAAAACGGAAATGTAATAGGGAGAAGGAAGAAACAAATTTGAAAAAGAGACTTGCAATCAGTACAAAATCAGTGAACTTTTTATTAATCAATTAACTTCTTCAATTAATTAAATTAATTATATGTTTTAAATAAATATGTAGCTTACCACCTGAAAATATACTTTAAACAATAAAAAATACATAAATTATCAAAAACGAACTTCTTAATTTGCAAAAATCAATCATATCTGACCAATTAGTTTACTACCATTTGGTTTGAAAAGGAAAAGAAACTTCACTCGATGACTGTATTTTACATATATCACCTCCATTGTAAGATGTCTATTAAAGGAATATGGAAATAATTAGCAGCAATGCCATAGAATTTGTTTTGTGAACATGTCATATTAATCTAAATGATTATAAAGTGTACTGATACAGTCCTTTTCAGACAAACCAATGGAAACGCCTGAACCAAATAATTTACTCTTTTTGCAATTAAACACCACCAAAAGCTTTAGCATCGGACACTCTATTGTATGCCACCCCGGGTAAAAATGTTTCAGTTCAGGTAAACTACTAAGGCGGAGGAAGGTTAATTGAGGAAACAAAAATCGACGGGTCCCATCTAGTTCCTCCTTGGCAACAATTTCTTCCAACCCACAAGAGAACATCGTAAGGTTTTTAAGTTGCGAAAGACCAGTAGCTATGGAAACTGGAAACAAACTTTTCATATTCCGACACTCCTCAACGGTTAATGTTTCTAGATTATGAAAGGTAAGAAGCCCTTGAGTAGAATTAGATGAAACAATGGTCATCAATTTTTCACAAAATTCGACTCTCACTATTTTTAATTTGCAAAAGGAATCTCCATGGAGTTGGTTGTACCATATCAACTCTAAGTTATCCAAGCGTAAGAGTATCATCTCCTCCAAACTTGGAAAAGCAACCTACAAAAAACATCTCATCATGTAAATTTCTTTTGGGCTATCTATAAGACCAAAAATTAGAAGACAAGAGAAGGATTTTTTATTTCTTTAAAATACAAAAATTAAAGAAGATATCTATAAGTAAATTTCTACTAATTAACTACAGATAATGGTGACATTAATAGGTACAAAAAAGGTTAAAATTTTGAGGCCAACAAGCAAGGAAGATTTTCAATAAAAAGAATTAACTTTATCTTGTCGTCAAAAAGGGGATTTACATCAATAATATAATCCTCCAGGCTCATGTCTTCAGGTTCTTTTCTTAACACGTCTACACCAGAAAAATTGGAGAAGAATGTCTTCAAATTAGAGCAACTCTCAATGTGAAGTTTAATCAAGGTGGGAAATTCAACTGAATTTCCAGTGCCAAATCTTGTGAGTTTTGGAAGACCCACAAGCTTTAGGTAAAACAATTTAGGAAAACTCATATCAATTATCTTATCTTGTACTTCTAATCCTTCTGAGTCCAATATCACTACTTCCATTGACTTACAGTTGCATATCACAAGCCTCTGGAGTTGCATAAAACTTTTGACCATAGAGGATGAAAACAAAAATTTAAGATCATTACAGTCCTCCACAATTAAACTTTTTAAGCATTTAAAAGAGGGAGACATTGATTGAGTTTGATCAACCCATATGTCCTCAATTTTAATTGACGACAGTTTCAAGTTCTCCAATCTTGGTAATACAATCTGCAAAAGCAAATCTCGCTCCATAAATAACTTAGAAAGTAATTACAAAACATCTTTCATATATGAAAAGAAAATAAAAGAAGAAAAAGAGAAAAAATACCTTCATGCCAAAACTTATGAATTGTGGTAGGCATTGTAGTACTAGGGAAAGCAATTGAGCGAACTCAAACTTACTATTCCTTTCATTTTCAACCATTAAGTCTACACTGCCTTCACCAAAAATCTCCTTTAGATTCTTACAATCAATGACTTCAATTTCTTGAAGTTGCGAAAACTTTTTATGCTTTGAGAACGAGAAGAGATGCTCCAACATATCACATTTTTCAACTTTCAAAATTCTTAGTTTGCTGAAAGACTCTGCATAGAGTTCGCCATCACATATCTTCTCTAATTTACTCAAATTGTGAAGAAACAATGACTCTAACTTTGGGAAGACAGTTTTTCTAGGAACAACGTTAACAACACATAAGAGCTCATGACCATTTTGTACTTGAAGATGCTTTAATTGTGCAAAACCATCCTCATCAAGCTCTGACCTTCTCACACCAATTGACTGGAATCGCACCCAACCACCACAATCTTCTCACTTTCTCACCCAAGATCCAAGTTTGAATTTGGTTGGATGTGATTCCGGTCGAATCGCACTAGGCCAAGTGCGATTCTGGCTGAAAAGTATCCGGCCAAATTCTAAGCATTCTTCAACCTTGTCTTGATCTTTCACTCCATTTGAAATCGATTCAAGCAATTGGGATAATTTTGGTTTAAAATTCAACACCTGGATTTTTACCAGCGTGATCTAAAAACGCAATCATTATGATAGAAGTGACAAGAAAATGAACGGCAGGAATATTGAGTGACAAAGCTGTTGCATGAGCCCATGGCTGGAGAAAATCATAAATGACCAAATCGGGGTTGAGTTTTTTCAAGATTTGGTGGAAATCAAGAGCAGCCATGTCAAGAGCTTTCTTGAGAGTGGGCATGAGTTGGAGTGGTAGGCCTTTTGGTGGGGTGATAGTGAGGATGAAGGTTAGGTGATGAAGGAAGATGATTGGCGGAGGTGGAGGATTTAGGGGCAATGGGATGGGGTGTGGAAGAAAGTAAATGGGATTGAATTATTATTATTATTATTTAGCTGATGTGAAATGACATAATTACCTTTAACAGTTTTTTAAAATTATTATTATATCCTTCTTCAGTTAAACTTAATGGACGGATTTTAACATAGGTTGGGAAAGTGTCGTTTTGAAACTTGATGGGTGGAAAATATTGTTTTGTTAAACCTTCGGTGGGAAAAAGTCCTTCTCCCAATAAAAAAATTCAATAAAATCACATTATCTGACATGCATATGGTGGATTTCTTTTGTTTTCTTTAAACTTCTGCAAAGAATCCACTTTTATAAAGTTAGCACTTTATTTTATTCACAAGAAAATAAAAGAATACTGTCTGCTGCTTTTGTTAGAATATTTGGCTCCACCAATGCAATAGTTCCAGCCCAAATGAAATTTAAATAACCAAATTCTATTCCCTCACCATTTTAAATCACTTTTTATCAAATCACTTTGCATCCTATTAAATAATTTATTCCCACGACAAACCTTTTCTTAAAGAGGAAAAATTCAAGAGGAAGATTGCTTTAAAGGAAAAAATTGATTATTATTTGAGTAACATTACGCTCACTAATACTTTTTACTAACTTTCTCTCACTAACGTCACATATCAATTCACAATTAGTCAATTTATATGGGATCCGCTTGTCCAATAATAGGTTTCACCTAACCAAGCCAATCACAAACTCCCACATATGATTAGTGAAAGGGATTAGTGAGGTTAGTATTATTGTTATTACTTTAAAAAATTGTCTTAATTAACTCAAAATAAGTATGACCTTGTTCTTCTCATGTGAAGTCATAATAGATTAAACACATGCATTTAATTTCTCACTTAAAAAGATATTAATTAATTTTCAAGTTGATTATAAAATAATAAATTTTATAAAAGAATTTGAAAATTAAATTATTTTTAAAGTTAATTGTTTAGAAGGACAATGACTAACATTTCCATGTATAGTATTTCAGATTACAAAATAATTTTGTATTAAAAATTAATTAATTAAATCAATTATTAAATAATTTTTTTAAACAATTAAAAAATTGTACAATCACAATTGCCAACACCCATAATGACACATCCAGTGATACTGTCGAGGTCGCCAAGATTAACATGAGACAATCAACATGACCTCTATGGAATTGCCATGATTCGTGGCGGTTTTTAACTGTATATGGCAGATGAATATCGAACACCGTGTAGGGTTAAAACTCGTATTATAAATATACTTGTTAATTATATATCCATGAGTGAAGAAAGTCCTGCAACAAATATTACTCTAAAGAAGGCCAACTTTAGAAATGATCTTAAATGATAAACTTTATTTAACTCTAATTTTAAACAACAATAACTCTTTATTGTCTGAAATGTTATTTTTTATTTGTTATAATACCCAATTTAGAGATATAATCCTTTAACATTAAGCTCGGTGACAATTTAATTAATTAATTAATGCGGTGTGACAAAAAATGTGGAAACTAAGGCACCTCTATCATTCAACTTTATTAAAATTCTAGTTCCACCGTTGCAAAAATCTATCCCAAATGAAAGGTAAAGAGCTAAAATCATCCTTAGAACTCTTTCATCATATAACCGAAGAAAACTAAAAGTAACTTTAAACTGCAATACAAATGATAATTTTACTAATTGCCTGAATTTAAAAACTCCTAAACTACTTTACAACGAGTAATAAGATCATCTTCAACCCATTGCACCATTTGGTGCAAAATTGCACCAAATTGGTGCAAAATTTGGTGCAAAATACTATTCCATCTCCAACCCACAACACTAAATATTGCACCAAAAAGAATATTCCCTAGAATATTCTTTAGAATATTCTTTTTTTCTTTTATTGTAATAATCAATAATTAATCTATTTCACTCATTATTTTTGTATATATTAATTAAATATTGGAAATGATATTTTTATTAAATAATTATTATTTTGAAAATTATACTAATTTAATAGAATTAAGCATTTATTTAATCAAATAAACATTACATTTAATTATAGAAAAACATTATAGAAAAACATTACATCTAATATAAAATGATACAAAAAAAAAAAAAAAAAAAACAACAACACAAAGGTAAAATTCCATATTTATAGTAATTTAATTTTCCAAATTAGTATGTTCTTCCCACAAATGATCAATTAATGCATTTTAGTTTATGTTGTATTTTCTTTTAATTTTAGTGTTTTTAAATTAGTGTTAATTTTTATTTTGAGTTATTGTAGTTTAATATTTGTATTGAATAAAGTTCTATTTTTAATTTTTCATCATTTTTTAAATTATATCATTATTATAAATAATAATCAAATTAAATTAAATACAAATACTCAAATTTGGTGTGATTTTTGGTGTAAAATTTAATACTCAAATTAACTTAACAAAATAAAATAAAAAACAAAAAAACCAAAATTAAAAAAAATATATTTTTTTTTATTTGTGCTACAGTGCCACGCCATTTTGGTGCAGTGCTACAGTACTGCGCCAAAATGGTTTGGCGCAGTACTGTAGCACTGCGCCAAAATGGTGCAGTGTTTAGCGTGGGTTGGAGTACCAACCCACACCAATTTGGTGTTTTTTGCGCCATTTTGGCGTGGGTTGGAGATGCCCTAAGTGAAAGCTTGAACATCCTTCCTGTAGCCTTGCAAAATTTCATTATCTCCCGAATTTAAAACATAAACACCCTCCGGATTTAGTGTAAGTAACAATTAGACTTAGGGGTTATATTACAAACCCAACCGTTACCATATAGAGGCATTTTCATTCAATAACTGTCATTCATTTAATCCACTAGATAGAAGGGTAAAGTTGAAAATGTGCCAAAAATTAATCATATTTAAAAAAAAAAAAAAAAAAAAAAGGGTACATTTTTGGTTTCACATGATAGTACAATTGACCATGAGTAACAAACGGACAAAGCAAACAAATAATTTATCTAATAAACTACACCTACCTATTTCGTTTATGTTTGTTTGAAGAATTGTGTTTTCAATTCATTGATTTTCAATACATAATTACAATCCTTATATAGGTAGAATACAATCCACTGAATCTTCTAATTATGTCAATTTCAGATTAAACAACACACTGACATAATTAGGAGATTATATAATATCACTAGTATCCTAAGACTGACAAAAATAAGAGATTACAAAATATTCTAGAAATATCAACACTTTCCCTCAAGTTGGTGTATAGATGTCAGACATGCCCAACCTATCTAAAACTTGTGAGAATACACGTTTAGAGACAATCTTGGTAAGCATGTCGGCCAATTGATCCTCTGACCGAATCTTGGGCAATTCAATAATCTTCTTTGATGAAAAATCTACTACTTTAACATGTTTTGTACGATCATGTTAAACTGGATTGTGAGCAATATCACACGCTGCTTTATCATCACAATATAACTAGATTGGTTTATTAGGTTGATAACCCAAATCTTGCAAAAGAAATCGTAGCCACACAGCTTCACAATTCCCAAGTGTCATTCCCCTAAATTCAGCTTCAGCGCTTAAGCATGCAACAACATTCTGTTTTTTGCTTCTCCATGTGACTAGATTACCCCCTACAAAAGTGAAACAACCTGAAGTGGATCACCTGTCATCCACTGCTTTTACCCAATCAGCATCAATTTATCATTCACATTTTGGTAATATGTATTTTTAGTAAATAAGATTCATTTCCCAAGAGCATGTTTTAAGTATCTCAAAATGCGTATGACAACATTCATATGTTGTTCTCCAGGGTTATGCATGAACTGGCTGATTATACTCAATGCATGGGCAATATCTGGCCTAGTGTGTGACAAGTACATTAATTTTCCCACAAGTCTTTGATATCTCCCTTTTTCAACTGGTACTTGATCAGTCTTGATACATAATTTTAAACCTTCTTCAATTGGTCTATCTGATAGGTGACATGCTGACATACCAGTTTCCTGCAAAACATCTAAGGCATACTTTCTTTGTGATAGAAAGACACCTTTGTTATATTGAGACATTTCGATTCCAAGAAAATATTTCAAGGAACCTAGGTCTTTCATTTTGAATTCTTCTAACAAGTACTTTTGTAGAGTCTTTCCTTCTTCTGGATCATTTCGAATGACCACCATATCATCGACATAGACAATAAGTGCGGTTATCTTTCCTTGTTGTTTCTTTAGGAACAATGTGTGATCTGAATTGCTCTGGTGGTAGTCAAAAGACCTTATAACTTTTGTGAACCTCCCAAACCATGCCCTCGAAGATTGCTTCAACCCATCTAGAGATTTCTTTAACTTACGTACTTTTTTGCTGTGCTTTTCTGGTGAAATACACCCGATGGAGAATCCATATATCTCTTGCGATAATTCTCCATGTAGGAAAGCATTCTTCACATCAGATTTTTGTAATGGCCAATCAAGGTTTGTAGCTAAAGATCATAAAACATGTATCGTATTAATTTTAGCTACGGGTGAAAATATCTATGTATAGTTTATCCCATGGGTTTGGGTGTACCCTTTTGCTATTAGTCTGGCTTTGAATCTCTCAATTGTACCATCAGCTTTATACTTTACCCATCAACATCCAACAATCTAATTTCCTGGTGGTTGATCAACAAGTTCCCAAGTCTCATTCTTGTATAATGATTTCATCTCCTCATTTATAACAACTTTCAACTTTGGATCAGATAAGTCTTCCTGTACATTATTAGGAATAGTTGTAAGAGAATGAAGATTGCAATAGTTTCAATGAACAATTTTCCCACACTTTATTGATGTAATATGTGCTGACTTATATACACAGCTAGGAAAAACTATTTACGGCAATGTACATCAATTTAGCTAAAAATATGTAGCAGTTATAGATAGGCAGCAATTAAAAAAATATACAAAATTGATTTTGAATGATCTTGCTTGATTGTAGGCTAGATGTGCTCTGTTCAATCTTGGCCTTGATTCTTGCAATCTATCTTTATACGGCCCCACAAGATTGAGCTTCCATCAGCAAGCCCAATCTTGTTTCTCAAGATTTCTGTTCTTTGTCTTGATAATGGTTTTGTCAACAAGTCAGCCAATTGATCTTGTGTATGAACATATCTAACTTGGAGAGAGCCACGTTGAACAAAATCACGCACAAAATGAAGATCGATTTGTATATATTTCATGCGTGAATGTTGAATCGAATTGAAGCTTAGGTGCATAGCACCAAGATTATCACATAGTAGCGAGGGGGTAGCTTTTAGTAGAAAACCCAGCTCATGAAGAAGGGCAATAAGCCACATTGTCTCGGATGCTGCATTTGTAAAAGCTCAATATTTAGCTTCGGTGGTAGATCTTGCAACTGCTCTTTGTTTCTTTGAGCTCCATAAAATAGGATTTGGGTCTAAGAAGCTGATATAGGTAGATGTGGAGGTACGATCATCAACATTTCCAGCCCAATCGGCATCGGAATAGGTAACTAAAGCTAGAGGGCCAAATTTTGTAAGTTGTATACCATTGAAAAGGGTTTGCTTTAAGTAGCGTAGGAGCCTTTTTGTTGCTGTGAAGTGAGTGGTGGTAGGCTTGTGCATGAATTGAGATAATTTATTGACTGCGAATGAAATATCTGGATGTGTCAAAGAAAGATACTGCAGGCTGCCAATAATTATTTGATATTCTATGCTGTCCACATTGGTTGTGCCATCAAGTAACTTGAGTGACTGAGTTGTGGAAAAAGGAGTGGAGACATCTTTGGTGCCACTTATGTTGGCATTGGATAATAGCTCTCGAATGTACTTGTGTTGTGAGAGAAAAAGGCTTGCCTGAGTAGATACAACTTCCACACCTAGGAAGTAATGAAGTAGATCCATATCCTTAAGAGAAAAACGATCTCTTAGTTGCTTGATAATTGAAGCCACAAAATTTTTGTTATTTCCTGTAATCACAAGATCATTGACATATACCAAGAAATAACAAATTATAGAGTCCTTTCTATAAATAAATAAGGACAAATCAGCTCTAGAATTTTCAAACCCAAGCTCAAGCAATGCATTTTTCAGTGCAGTACACCAAGCCCGAGGGGCTTGTTTAAGCCCATATATTGCTTTTCGGAGCCTGCAAACATGATTGGGTTTAGATGGATCTTTGAACCCCGGGGGTTGCATCATATATACAGTTTCAAACAATGCACCATGTAAAAAGGCATTATTAACATCCATTTGCCTTAACTCCTAACCATTCATAACAACAATAGACAGAACTGTTCTAATTGTGGCTGGTTTAGTGACTGGACTGAAGGTCTCTTTGTAATCAAGCTCGGGACGTTGATTGTAGCCCTTTTGTTGGACCAGTCGTCACAGTCACAAAATTAAACCTAAATACCGTAGTTAGCGGTAAGCAGGATCGAATCCACAGGGAGCAAGACTAACAACCTAATATATTTTCAGTAGCGGCAATGAAATTGACAATTGATTGATGAAACTAAATAGACTAAATGCAAATAATGAAAGAGTGAAATTAAAACTAATAAAGACTTTATAATAAAAATGTTGCCGTTACAGTTTTGGTTCGACATGAGACCGACTCACACAATTCTTCTCCACCCTCTACGATCCCCTAAACCTACAAGGCAAGGTAAATCAATGAAATGGAATCCCGACACTCTAGGTATAATCTATCCTGTCTCACCCGATCACTCAAGTTCGATTGGTTAAAGACTATCATTAAACGCCGAAAAACACTACAAGGCAATACCACTAGTTGGTACGCGATCAACAAATACAATTTGTCAACACATAAAATCCAATCAACCAACTTCACAATAAACGCAACAATAGTAGAAATTAAATTAAATCCGAACAAAACTCAATTACAATCGATGTGAAGTAATGAAAAGCAATATTCATCATTTAATTATTTCAAACCAACGTTTATCATTCAGCAAGTTCTATGAAAACATTAAATCATAATGGACAACAATATTCATCACAAGTTATGCTCAAATCATATTAAAGTATCGAAATCAAACATGAAACGAAAACAAATATAATCAAAAGCACAATAATACCAAATGTCCTATAATCAGGCTCATCCAACTAGTTGAGAGCTGATGAGGAGAGTCATGGAGTCAATCTCGATCTCGCCTATGCCGTAACAGACAACCGAAAACTTAGCCGCTCATGGTGGTGATGACGGAGGCCGAAACGGTGGAAACAAAGCTGACCATGGTGAAGAGGAGGTAACCGACAGCGATATGATGCGAAGAAGGGGCGAAAACGACCCACGGACAACCCGGAATACGAACAGCCGCACTCGCTAGAAAATGTTAATTTTTTGGCAGGTCTTCCGGAAAACAGTGGCGGAAATGGGATCCAAAGGTACCGATGAAAAGCTCTGGTGATGGGGAGTTCGGATCAGGTCATGGGGAGGTGAGAAGTCGCCGGAAATGAGCAAGATCTAGCCTGGAAGATGAAGAGGCGCGACGGCAATTTGGTGGATTCCAGCGGTTTTCACGGCGGTTGAAGCTATAGAAGTGTAGATCCGGCCGTGGGGAAGGAAGATCGACTCTTGGGGAGCTGAAACGTCACCAAAAAAGGGCCAAAACTAGCCTGGAAGATGAACAATCACAGTGATGGAAGACGAAACACCGCGGCTGCGTTCCGTGATTCGCGGTGGTGGTCCGGGACGATGGGATGACGACGATCTATGCACGAGGAAGCCGAAGAGTCGCCGGAGGTCGCCGAAAATGGAAGACGAAGGGTCGCCGGAAAAGATGATGAACAGTGCCCCCTTTTTCATGCGAACTTCGTTTTTCTTTTATTGAACAAATTGTAAAATATCAGTTTGGTCCCTATACAATTGAAAAGTGACAAAATAAGCTCCTTAAAACATGACATTTTACCCCCTAAACAACATAAATGAGACAAAATCACCATTAGTCCATAAACCACAACCTAATATCAACTCATATACTTTCCAAAATCATTCCAAACACGTTAAATTCATAAGAAAAATATTAGGAAGCGATTTTCGTGAATAAATTCATAAATTCTTTAATTGTCTCAATATACTTCAATTTAATCACACATGGGGTATTTTTATCACCAAAATAGAGTCACTTTCATGACTCTAACACCTTTGCAACTAAATAGGCTTTGAATCGATCCATTGACCCATCAGATTTCCTCTTTACTCGGAACACCCACTTGCAACCCACTGGATTACAATTAAGCTGAAGTGGCACTAAATCCCAAGTGCCATGTTTCATGAGAGCTGTAAGCTCATTTGACATAGCATCACGCCACTGTGGTTGAGACAAAGCTTGACTCAGATAGGTTGGTTCAATGGACTCAAGGAGTGGATGTTTAGACATGGAATTTAGTTGTTTGGGTTTAAAGATTTTGTTCATAGATCGAGAGGTCATTTGGTCAAGTCGTTGAACAGGTAGTGGAGATGGGTTTTGAGCAGTCGGATTTTGGAAATTTTTAGCTTGTCTTAGTGGTTGTGTAACAAATGAGGGGTGAGGAGCTAATGAGTTTGAATCATTCACACAAGGATTCAGACTAGAACTAGGAGATGATGAATTCAAGTTCAAGGAATTATGACCTAGATTTTCAAATGAATTCTGAACAGAACAAGAAGAGTTGAGCAGATTACCTGAGGAGGCTGCGTCGACGACAGCTACACCTTCCGGAATCGTGGATGAGGGTAGCAGAGCAGATGGCATCGACGAGGGCATAGGCGTGACCTGGGCATCGAAGAACAGAAGAGCATTTGGGGGTGTTGGTGTGTGGGTTTTCGGGTTTGTAGAAGACATAATGGGAGTGTTTGGTTCATCGAATAGAACATGCCTAGAAATGTAAATCTTTTGAGTTTTGAGGTCAAGACATTTGTAGGCACTTTGGACTTGAGAGTATCCGAGGAACACATAAGGTGAGGATTTGGGCTGCATTTTATGGGTGTTATAGGGCTGGGTAAATGGGTAACAAAGACATCCAAATTTTCTCAATTTGAGATAATTTGGTTTTTGACCAAAAAGAGCTTCAAAAGGGGAAATATTTTGAAGAAGAGGAGTGGGTTTCCTATTGATTAGATAGGATGCTGTTTGAAAAGCATGAGGCCAATAGGAAAGAGGTAACGATGCATCATGGAGAAGAGTGAGACCTGTTTCAACTAGATGACGGTGACGACGCTTGGAAACACCATTTTATTGTGGGGTGTGTGGGGCAGTGGTATAATGACCAATACCATTGATCAATAAAAAAGATTTTAAAGCAATGAATTCATCACCATTATCAGAGAACAAATTTTTTATTTTGGTTTGGAAGCGTGTTTCGACAAATTTTTTAAAGTAAGGAAAAATAGTAGATACCTCAGATTTGGTAGCTATTGGATAGAACCACATGTATTTTGTGAAATGGTCAACCAATATAAGATAATAATGAGATCCGTTGATCCAGTATAATGTGCGGGTCCCTAAATAGATCTCACGATCTTAATTTGTTTTCCACATTATTTCTCTACTTCTGCTTTATATATTTTGAAAGCATCCAACACTTCATCCTTGTGATAAAGCAAATAGAGATACATATATCGTGAGTAATCATCAATAAAGGTGATGAAATATTTCTGACCACTAGAGCTCATGTCAAGGCAACAAATATCTGTGTGTATGATTTCTAAAAGTTCAGAACTCTTCCTGGCACCCTTCTTGGATTTGTTAGTCTGCTTTCCCTTAATGCAGTCAGTAAAGTCAAGAGTTTCAAGAACTCCAGCATTTACCAACCTTTTAATCCTATTAATGGAGATGTGTCCTAATCTCCTATGCCACAAAAAAGGAGAGTTTTCATTTATAATAGTACGTTTCATACCAGTGTTAGCATGTGTAGTCATAAGACTATAAGGAACAATATCACTTAAATGAAACAAACCATCAACCAAAGTACCATTTCCAACAATAGATGATTTCTTAATTAAATTAAAGAAACTACCATAAAAGTTGAAAGAGTAGCCACAAGGTACAAGTTTAGAAACTGAAATTAAATTCCTAGAAAGACTAAGAATATAAAAGGTTCGTTCCAAATCCAAAACATAATTAGTACTTAAAATAATTCTAAATGTTCTAATAGCTTCAACACGTGAAGGCATCATATTTCTCGAATAGATGCAGCATTCACTTCCCAATGGCTTCCTTTGATCCAGAAAACCCTATATGGTATTAGAAACATGGATTGTAGAACCAGAATCAATCCACCAATCATTATGTGAAACACAAATCATATTAGATTCATAGCACACAAGAGATGAGAGGTTACCTTTCTTGTCAAGCCAAACCTTCCTCTTAGGACAATCCTTCTTCATGTGTCCCGTCTTTTTACAGAAGAAACACTTGATATTGTCTTTATTACCTTTGCTCATAACCTCATGTAGCTTGCCTTTTCCCTTCCACTTCTTATTCTTGTTTGAAGTGTACTTGACGTTTCCTATCACCAGATGTGCAGTTTCATTCACTTCTTGAAGCAGTCTCTCCTCCTCCTGAACACACATGGTCAAAAGCTCATTGATTGACAATTTATCCTTCTGTGTGTTACAAGATATCTTGAAAGGAGTATAATGAGATGAGAGAGAGTTTAGGACATAATGCACCAGGAAATCATCATTAATCACCATCTAAAGGGATCTCAACTGAGCAGCGATGTCCCTCATTTTCATAATATGCTCACGGACTCCTTTAATACCAGTGAACTTCTTGGATGTCAATCTACTCATTAGGATACTACCTAATGCCTTGTCTGATGTTTCAAACTGTGCATGAATTGCCTGCATCAGATCCTTGACATTTTCACACTCCGGTATCGACCCACGGATACTAGTCGTAATGTGAGATTTGATAAACATCATGCTTAAACGGTTGGATCACTCCCACCGTTCATACAAAGCAATCTCAGCTTGAGAACTAGTATCTGTAGATGTAGGTGGCTCTTCCTTACGAAGAGCATAGTCAAGATCAATGCACCCTAAATGAAGAAGGACAACCTCTCTCTAGGATTTGTAGTTATCACCATTTAAACTAGGAACCTTATCCTTAACCATCATCAAAGTTTGATCAACTGTAGGTATATCAATAGACATGCTTACTAAATAAATTATGAGGCACAAACCATCAATAACAATTATAAGTTTACCAATGTAAAATAAATAATAAATCATAAATGAATCAACATATCATAAAATCTCCTTGTGGGTAAAGACATTACATATTATGATTCATTATCATTTAATGATGAAACCAGAAATTATTAATATTTCATAATACCTATGGGCTAATTAACAAATAAGAATAATTTCTATTTCATCCCTAATTAATCATGAAAATATAACATTCCCTGTGGGTAAAATGATTATATTAATATGATTAAATATAAAACGATGTTATTAACCTTAATATGATCATAAAAAATATTACTTAATGCATATATTATCATAATTTAGATGTTGCGGCTACTCTAAATTAATCAAATATATATGATCGTAAACATTAAATAATTTATAACATGAATTATATAATATAACATAAATCAATACAAGAATAACACATTATTTATGCATAACAAAGCAATATATGACATAAAAACCATCATACATGCTGTCACCGACTCCCACGTGCCATCGTGACTAAAACATGTGTCCCCACGCGCCTTCACGCGTAGCTAGAAGGCAACACACACTCCCACGCTCCTTCACGCGCCTTCCACGTGCTGTCACGCACCGTCACATGCTCACACGCGCCTAAGCACACATCCTCATGCACCTGATGCAAGCACAAGCTCCCTCACACGCCAGCACACGCCGGGTCTGAATATGGGTTGGTTTGAACTGTTTGATTGGGTCAGGTTGACCCAGCTCGATCCATTGGATCGGTCTGAACCCTTTGACCAGTTCGTTTACCGGTCTGACCCGTTGACCACGTTGACTGGGACGGGTTGACCTATCGGGTTTCAGGATGGTTTGACCCGTTTTGAATGTTGACTTTGACCGGGTCAGTTTGACCTGTTTATCCTATTGGGTCGATTCTTCTTGACCCGTTTTTGCAACTTTTTACCTAGTTTTGCAGATTTTCAACAGCCCGTTTCTAGCCATTTTTCCAGCATTTTAAAGGGGAAACTAGAATGTGGACATATAACCTATATCGGTGACGTCCCAAATGACAATTTCGTCCTAAATCGTTGCCGTGAATGGCTTCCAAAAACACCCAAACAATAATTTCTAACCAAAACTTTAAACTAGCATAACTTTGCATCCAGAACTCCGTTTTTGACAAATAATATACCGTTGGAAAGCTTTTTTAACAAGGATTCCAATGAAATCGAAATCGAAAATAGATTCTATTTATAATAAAAGTTATGCTTGATTTACAGTACTGGTTTTAATGACAAAATCCCAATTTTATGCAATATTTTTTAGATTTGCAACAAACATTTTCATGCTAGGCAAAGATTCAAACAATGCTCTGATACCAAATGTAAAATACATTCATATTCCAATATTCATATAAAAGTTGATAATACAATCAATTTCAACATAAAATCTCTATGGAATATATGCGGAAGTAAATGACAAACCTCCAGCCATAGCAGTTGTTGTTTAATCTTCTTGCTCCTTCAAAATACAAGATCTTCCACTGACTGCAATTTTTGAGTGATGGTTTTGAATCTAAAATAAAAATTGCGTCTAATGGGGACCTATAAAGTCTCATTTTAATACGTAGTTGTCTTTCCATCAAAGACAACTTCCCAAGAGAAGAGACATAACCGCATGACCACATCAATCCACATCAGCATAAAAGTATAGGATCATAATGTAATTATATTAAAAGTGTAGGACCATAATGCAAAAAGTCTAACAGTGTAATGTATGAAGTTGTAATTTAAAGTAATGTAAGTTGAAGTGAGATGTCTTAGCTTCCTGTATTTGACAGTAAGAAGTACTTTGCGGCTGAGAGTTTGACTACTTTTGTATCATTTAGAAATTAGTTTTTTCACTTTTATATCTTATTTTTTTAAAAGTACTTTTTGATTATTCAGCGGGAAGCAGGTGGACTATTTGAATCTTAAAGTACATCCTTCTGTCAGGCTCTGAGACTCAAGTATTTCAGTGTAATCATACTTGAAAATGAAGGTAAGCAAAAGAAACTTGAGGAAAGAGTCAGATTCTGATATTTTCCAATATTAGATATGTGTAATTTCCATAGAAACTGAAGTTTTATTATACCATAGTGGCCAAATTTGGGTTCCTTTTAGATGATCACTTCATGTTAACTTTAATATGAGGATTCGTTGGAGACACTATAAGCAGTTTAGTATATCTTTTGGGAGTTCATCTTACACAGGCTCTAGATATATCCTTGCAGTCCATAACTCTTTAGTACTTTGGTAGATATCAGCATTGGATCTTTGATGCAATAAGCTGAGGAGGCACAAAACACATATCCATGGATTGTTAGAAAGGGCAGTGGCAGATGAGAAAGTTTAGTGTTTTGTTGTACCCTGGCTTTGGTATATTTGTATATGTGGTTTACAATGTATGCAATCTGTGCCTATTGCTAGATGAATTATTTTCCAAGATGTTCACGGCTGTCCAAGGTGAGAGCTTCTTCCCTTGATGAAGATGCATCGTTTACTCATCTTGAATGAATTGTATTTTAATGATAGGAAGAACCAAGCAGATATGCAACTAACCCATTAACACACCAAGTTAAAAATAATGTAGAAGAGGAATATTGCTTGTTCATCATTTTTAACCTTATGATCAATGTATTTTTGAGGTCAAAAAAAGCTATGGCTAGATGGTTTTTTCAGACGGAACTCCGAGAAGCAATGCGGGATAGGGAACCGAATTTCAAGACAAATGCTTATGACATTCTTCTACAAGATTCATACAAAATCCTCCATAGTGCAAAGTTGGAAGTTCCTTTAGCTGTACTTTGGAGAAACTTCAGGTTCAAGAAGTCTCCCAGCATTATTGTAGAAATGCAAGGGCTTCTTAATGCAGTTACATGAAGCAAGAGGCCTTTTTTTGTTTTATTCTATAAGAGTCCAAGACGAGCCAAAAAATTATCCTAATAATTCAATCCCAAAGCAATCAAACTAGTAAGTTAAAATTCAGTAGTTCCATTAAACTCAAAAACGATTTCCCAAGGTTGGAAACTCACAATGGGCTTGGGGCGATTCAACTTTCTTTTATGTGGGTGTTGTTCGGCTTGGGCCATACTAAGATGGGCTTCAAGGGTCACTGGTCTGGGTTTATATGGGTGTTGGGCTCGATGGGTCAATGGTCTGAGATTTTTTTGTTCTTTTTATTAGAGATTTTTTATTGACCGATTTTAGATTTTAAATTAAAGTTCCGTTTTAGCATATGGATGCTTGTTGTTATCCGTGTAAGCATACCAAATTTATGTTCATCTATCATTGTTTTAGTAGCTTGTGTTTGATCAACCAATGCTCTTCGACTGATTATACACTTTACAATGTGGATTAGGGGATGCTTTTTGATGCAGCACATGCCCTTATAAGGTCTTCCGCCATTCAAAGTAGAAGAGAAGGTATGGAAAATATTTAAGTGCTCTGTTGTTTTTTTTTTTTTTTCCTCTTTTTTTCTCCTGCTTATTTTATGAAATGAGCGTCAATGTATCAATGCAGGTATCGCTCTCTAGCAACTTTCTTGAGGCGGACTTTTAAATACGAAGTTGTGGGTGGTTTTTCGCATCTTATGTTTGTGGGTTATAGATACATTAACAATAGGCATAGCTAATGTAGGCTTTTTTGCTCCTGGTGTTAGCATCAGCGGCCTTCTGGCCATCTCACACACACCAACGTTGTTGCCACATGGGCCTTTTTCTGCTGCTGGTGCTAGCATCGGCGGCTAGTTTACCTTCTGGGGGTGTTACTGGAAGCTTTACTCACACTGGATTCTTGTGACACTGCTTATATATTTTTTTTAATTTCTTTAAATATTAATGTAGGTAATTATGTCTTTTAATCATTTTGAAAAAATCAGTATTTTCTGTGTTTTTTCAAACTTGTGTGGCTTTATCAGATTAGCATAATCTATATCATTTATTATTAGTAAGAACTGAAAATTAAAGCATTTTTGGTCTATGAACTACATTTAAGTTCAGGCCCCTTCCCATTGCATGTGCATGACGTTTACAATTTATACTAAAGATTAACAATAGGATACATTAACAATAGGCACAGCTAATGTAAGGTAATAGTTTTGAGTATTTTGATTGCAGGACATTCATTTTGCTTTGTAGCTTTCAGCCACAAGACAACTTATACAGACAATCACTGATCCACAACTGTTTAAGAGAGGTGAGATTTTGATAAACCCTAATGAGAGATATTTCAAGTCTTGAAATCTAAAAATCATTAGCTCAATTAGAGATGAAGGAAATTGGCCTCTTACAATGAATATTAGAGAAGGACAACCATCCGTTTTTTAAGTACTGATTGCGTGAAATTTTGTGCTTCAACACCTCATGTAAGGATGTGAGGCATTACATTTGCTACTTTCAACTTTGTTAAGGAAGGAGAGAAAACCATCTGAAGAAGAAATAAGATTTGGAAGCTCTGGCATTTATATTTCTTTAAGGGAGGTGAAGCTATTGAAATCCTGTCGTGGCCTCATAAGACAATTCTGTAAGGATGAAGTAGAGCAACAATCCGCCTAACACAACTGACCGGATTATAATAATACTTTGAGAGCTGCTCAGCGGCTAAAGAATTTAGGCGATTGTTAGAATTGAAAACAGTATAAAATTATAGCGTAGAAAATGAAAAATTCGCTGCAGAAAAAAGCCTAGAAGAAACGAGACTTTCAAAGAAAAAATATACCTATGAAATCACAACTCCTTGTAGTCTCCACATCAGTAACCTAAAATATTAGCAAAAGACTACAAACAATGTCTACAGGCTTGCAAATCATAGCCTCGGAAAAGGCTTCAACATCAACACCACTCGAAAAAATTCATAAAGCTGTGTAGAAACCTTTTGCAACTGTAGGAATCCAGCTAAAATCTTCAACCACACAAACTTTTGAGTCCAGTTCTGCAAAATAACTCCAGAATTTCATCATTCGAGATCAAAGCTTTTGTAGTCCTCGTGGCATTTACCAGCGTTGGTCTAAATCTTATAATTAAGGCTTCCCCAGGCAGAAAGTATCATCCCCTTTCACATCCAAATCCTGCTCCATTTCTGATTAGAAGAGAAGCTAACCATCCGGCAAACACAACACCAACTGGAATGTTTTAACCAAAAACAGATATCTGCTCAATGTCCAAAGAATTAACTTAATAACATTGAAATACATTATGGCGAGCTCTGTTATGAAAAACTGAAGCCAATAACAAAAATAACTTTAAAACTGCAATATGCAAATCCATAAGATATCATAATAGCTAATATACCAAATAAATGTTTAGTTTTAAGGAGTGTTTTATAACATTTTGATGTATCAACAACGAGAAATCAAATTGCATACATAATTTAGACTGTTCAGTTGGCTCAGCCCAAGTTATTAAAAATTTAACAGTTAATTTATTTTGTAAAAATCTAAATAGTCCATTACAATGAAGCGAGGTGCAAGACTAATTCAATCTTTTTATTCATTTCTAAGATCTAATAGAGTTCATTCTTCCTCTTCCATATTCTTCATTATAGACTATTGTCTTTCACCTTAAACATATAATTAATAATATGCAAGGAATTTACATAAATTAAACAAAGAAAGCAACCAACTTACAAGTTAAATTCTGTGTTCAGTGTTTGCAAACATTCTTATTCTCTATTACAACTGATCAACTCTATTAGTAAATTCTTGCCACAATTTTATATGAATAGTAATATCTTAAATTTTCTCAAATCTTTTTTTGATTGAGCAACAAATGTCAAATAAATTCCTTCTGATTCTACCACATTTCTTCTTGCTTTAGTTTTTCTTAGACACTAAACTAACAAATTATAATTACCATAAATGTTTACTAAACCCATAAAAATTACTGCAAACATAATTTTTCTAAGAAAAATCTTGATTCGTAAATCAAGATTCAAACGTACGTACACGTTCGAGCCATTGCTCATTAAATGCAGGAAAGTTGAATACTTTATTTCATTTTACCAATCAGAAACTTGCTAATGTTTAATGTCCTCAACAAGAATAAATATTTTATTACATGAAAATAGACTTGAAACTCAATGCTGGTAGTGCAATTAACGCATTAAAATAGATATTCACAAACAACATATTCTATAAATGTTGATAGAATTTATGTATGATTGAAAGAGTGGAGTCATTGACACCTCACTAATAAATAAACCTCATTTTTTAAGGCACCTCATTCAAAATTTTACAATTAAATTAACACAAAAAAATATTAGGGTTTGTGAGATAATACTAGGATGTCAAAAGTATTTGTACAATATAGAAAATTAAAGTTAATTCTAATAATTTAATATAGGGATCAATTTGTCATTATAAAATTTAGTAAAATGTGAGGTTTCTATAGGTCATTAGTTGGGCGTCAATAGATCCACTCTAACTGAAATAAGAGATTTGGTAAAGAATGTTTATTTGAGCCCCATCAAAACACTTTCTAAGCCCCATCATAAATTAAATTCATTAAATAAATTTAAATATATATTTTATTCTAATATTAGTCTTATCTTCTTCCTCTCATCTTAACCTTCATAAAAATATCTTAATTTCTAAATAACGTAGCATTGGACATAACTCTTGAAGAATTTCAAATAATATTCAATTCAAAGAAAATTCTATACAATTATAAACAAAACCCTATTCTAAACCAAACTAAAAAAAAAAAAAAAATCCAATATCAATTAGAATTCTTTTAAAGATTAGATGAGGGTGTTTTTGGAATATAAAGTTTATTTAATTGATATTATTTAATATGGGGCTTAAAAGGAGTTTTAATGGGGCTCAAATAACACTACTCTTTGGGAAAACAATGGACTAGGCCCATGGAATCAAATCTTGGAGTTTATGCAATCCTTGGTCTAAGGCCTTGTCTTAGGACCTTCTAGTTTCCTTTCTTTGACGTGGGCCTTGTATGTTCATGTCATTGTGTAGATATCAAGAACAGTTAATCGTATTTTTCCTTTTTATTTTGGTGTAAGTTATAATTATTGCTTTTTGGTACTTTCTAACTTCTAGATTGAAGAAACATGCAATTGCAGTTGATTCTTGGAAAGGCTCCAATGGATTGGTTGGACCTATAATTCATCAATTTCTTTGACAACGAAAGAGACAAGCATTTTATTGTATGTGGTGAAGGGATAATTACTCACTGCAAACAATTGTATAGATATGTTTCCCCTCTATTGGCTATTTGATTCTTTGTGGAAACCTGATGGCAAAATTGTAGCTTTTCAGTTTTTTACTAAATTAAAATAAAGATTGTTATTAGAGGCTTTTCACTGTTACTTGGATAATAAACATACAGTCATGATGTTCATTGAGAAAATGTCTCCATGTTATATTAGTTTCCCCGCAGATCAATAGTTTAACTTGGCAAATTCCTACGGCTAATCTCTCTGATTTTTAATTTGTTAGTATTGTGCAAGTGCCAGCAAGTGACTGGTTTTGCAGGCTCTTGTATCTTCTTTAGAATTTTTTTTTCAGTTTAATCTTCAATCGTGGATTCGATCACTGCTGCAGCAGAGGAACTGAGGATATTTGCCATTGGAAATAATGTGGAGGATTCTGGCGAGCAAAACTACTTATATCTGTTCGGCAGAAGAAGCTCTCCCGTTGTAAGCTTCAGAACCCATAGGTGGAAGTAATGTGGAGGATTCCGACCAAAGCTTGCGCCATTCCTTAGCAAAAGCAAACTCTATAACAGCAAAGCATTGGTACAAATTCAGCGTAAAATTCAGGCCCTTTCTCCCAAGGCAGCGATAAAACACCCAACAATATTACCCTCGTAAATTGTAATCAAGGAAAACCCCCAAAAGCTTCTCCACATTGATTCAGGAAAATTTCTGGATGTTCTTGGGAAGTATGACAACCTTGCATCCAGCTTGTTGAATGTAGCTCCTAAATAAGAGGACAATCTTCAGTAATTCCAAATATCAGAGAAGAACGAACAACATCTCAAACAAATCCCTTTGATCAGATTTGGTGTATCACCGCTGGCTGTTAAAGTGTAGAAAATAGAAATTTGTCCACCGGCAAAGTTGAAGCATAGCCAAGCGTATATAAATATAGAACGAACTTCAGTCCTGTAACTAAAAGTTTTGTCCACAAGTATTTTAAAATTATTTTCTAACTGTTTTTACAATTAGCTACTTTAAACATTGACGAAAATCACAACCAACTGACCTCAACAACACTAATTTATCTATCCGAAGAACATAACAGTCCAAGTCTACCTCATAACTTGGATTGAATATGGAAAACTGTGTGGAAACAGACTAGCATAAAATTTATAAGACTTGTAAAGCATCTAAAAGAAGTTAATTAATTAAAAAGCAATGACAAAATGTATAGAATCCTCACCATAAATTTGCCACTATTATGTCAATGAGTGAAAGAGGAAAAATGGCAGTTCTTGAAAATATTACGGTACAAACTGTCACTTTTTAGAATATGCGAATTGTATCAATTTCATCAAAAGCCAAGGGTGAATCAAGCCCATGGAATTCATCTCTTTGATGAAGCCATCCAGAAGGCAAAAGTAAAGAGTCCAAAGTACTTGTCTGCCTGGTTAATTTCAATAATGACGTTAAAATCCACAATCTGATTGAACTTATCCCCTCTAGGAAAACATCATGCATTCTCAGCTCCCAATAATACTTTATTAAACTATTTCATTGAGTTCCATATGGTAGTTAATTGGTTTTGTACCTGAAATGGAAGATGATTAAGATTTATTAAACTTGTAAATCCGTTGCAGTTTGAGCTTCTCATGACAGAATATGTCTCTTTAACAATAACAATGTTTCAAAGTTATATCATCACAATTATAAAATGATGTTAAATTATAATTATATATTTTCTTTTCTTATTATAAACTTAATTTCACATATATATTATATATTTTCTTCAATTGTATTTATAATTATATAATTCTTACTCTTCTCATTTCTATTATAATATTAATTTCCCTTTCTTATTTTTTTTCCTCGTTTCCTACCTCATTTCCAAGTATATACTGATTTCTTTCACAATATGATGAATAATTAAGTTGAAGAGTGGTGCTAAATACCTCCCACTAATTATATATTTAACCCCCAGTTTTTTAACTTGATTGACTTGTAGATGAGCTCCCTATTGTTGTCAGAAAGACGAGGTGGTTTTTGGCTGCTCAGGCTCCAACTTGGTTTGGATATCTTTATGGTTTTCCTTTCATGGGTATGAGAAAAGATTTTCGGAATTGATTTTTGACGAGCTTATGTTATTGAAAGTTGCTGCCTCTGAAGGTTTCTTAACTTTGATCTTATGATTTGCTTAAATTAAGAGATGATTTGAAGATGCGACATGCTGTGTCACTTTTGAAATCCAATAATCGCGCGTTAAAATATTGGGGAGCTCATAGATTAGCCCGTTATGCAATAGATGGTAAAGATTTGTTCTTACTTCTTTAATGGCATTATTGTTAAGATTGGAGATTGTTTATGGAGTGCATCTGATATTGTAATTTTAGTTTGCTATTGATCACAGGTGAAAGGAGGATGAAAATAGTGGAGATTGGTGGTGCTCAGGACCTTGTAAATATGTTGTGGGATGCTGGAGACTATTATACACAGTTACAAACACTGAAGGCTCTTGTTGCCCTTTCTGGCTCAGGTTAGTTCTGTTTTTTTAGATGCTCTTTTGAGTTAATCTACGGATATAAAAGAAAATATGGTACTACTTTGTGACTAAGGCAATGACACGGATGACATTTATTTATAACTCTTCCAATATGTTGTCTCTCTCAAAAAATAGTTGAGAGGCAAACTTGTGTAGGGTAACTGAACCATCGGTAATCACCCTTGGGAAGCTGTATGATGCCTTGAAGTGGCCAAATTGAATGTAAAGATCCATAAGATATTACTATGATAGAGTGCATTAAACGTGGAGTAAAATAAGTGATGCCTATAATTACTAATATTTGTTTTCCAATTGTCCTATTACACAGGTGAAGCAGGTGGGGCTTTAAACCGTGGTGGGGCAATATCAGTTATAAAGTCCACTCCACAATCCTTGGATGGGGCAAAAATATTTGTGAGTTCCACTCCACAATTCTTTGAGGCTGAAATCGAGAAATACAAGTCAAGCCTAGAGATTCCAAGATCTGAGATACGATATCAACCTGAGATTGGTGTTTGGATTGTTTGGGTGGATGGTGGACCTGTTAAACAAACTTGCTCTGATGTTAATTTTTTTTTTAGTGGAGCATATGAATTACCCTAAACAAACCCATGAATCTCATTTCTAGGTTTTATGTTTCTGTATTTCCCATAATTTAACATGTTTATCTAAAAGTTGATTTTGATTTAGAGGTCCTCATGGCATTGATGAACTTTGATGACATACGGAGCATATTTGTTTGAATCTTGGCCTTTGACTTGTCCCCATTGAAACGTTTTTACCACATGCCTCTTTGATCTTCCCTCTAGAGATATGAAGGAGAGGGAAAATAGAGAATTAAACCTCTTCCCCTGTGGTCGGATGGCAAAAACTTTAGCCATTGGGGTTAGCTGTACTTAAGGGGTTTTGTGTTCGAGTCGCATGAGAGGTACATACCACATTTATGCAATTACCTTAGTCTATTAAGAGTATTCCGTGACTCTGAGGATTAAGCAAGCCCTAATGTGGGCCTAGATACCTCAAATACCCAAAAAATAAATAAATCAATAAACAATTGATATTTGTTCCTCACTATTCATCACTGTATTCAGCTTGCTTCTAAACACAACATAAAGAAATACAATAACAGTGGACATAGGATTTGTTCATTGCATCCGAACCATTTTAAAAACTATTTTATCCCCTACGTTCCTTAGTTTCAGTTCTATATTTCTAATCCACAACATTTCATCCTTTACTTTATTTTGGTCCACCATCGAAGTATTAGCTTCCAGCAAGCTCTAACGTTGGTTTCACCCAGAGACTGGCTTACCTCTCATTGGTGTAGATTTCAGCATCTAACGTCTACTAACAGTGAGGATTATTTAGGCCTAAGGAAACTCGGAAACCATAGGCTGACAGTAAGTAAAAGAAATGGTTGAAAAAATATATCTTAGAAAATTAAACAATAAATTTGTCTCTTAACTTAAATGATTTCTAATTTTTAACTCCAGATTTCTCAAACACTTTTCATTTCTCTAGTATTTAATCAAACAATGGAAAATCTAGCAGAAATCTCGTCAAAATTATACCCAGAAGACCACTATAAAACCTCTTAATCTGTATAAAATTTATCTTCAGTCCTTTTAGTTCTCCATTGTAAGCATTTTAAGGCCAATTTCATCACTTTTAAGACATCAATATCATATTCATTTATTTGTAGAATGTTTTAGTGGAGAATATATGTAATATAGAACCTCCTAGGCTCCGTTTGGTTCACATATTGAGAAAAGTATTCTAGTTTTCCCAAAAAAGTTAACACAAAATTTGTTTTTGGTTCACCTATCTTCAAAATGTAATTCTAAATTATTCAATCTCCTTTAAACCCCTTAAATTTGTTAATTTAACTAAACAAACCCCTAAAAAAAATTTAAAAATTGACAAAAACACTCTAGCAACCAAAATTTACCAAATTCCGACCACCACTTCCGGAAGCTGGCTGGAATCTGATCTAATGGCGCACTACCGGCTGAATCTGGCCGGTAGTGCGCCAATCTAGCCTTTTCCGGCTAGATCCACGTTGGATCTAGCCGGAAAAGACTAGATCTATGGCCAAAGATCTGGCTCATTGACGACTAAATATGGCCAGATCTAGCCATAGATCTGGCCTTTTCCAACCAGATCCAAGGTGGATCTGGTCGGAAAATGCCATATTGGAGCACGGCCGGCAAGATCCAGTCGGTCATATGCCGATGCGGTGACTCCGGCCACCCTTCGGTGGTGGTGGCCGGCTGTCCGTGTTTAATAAGTAGATTAGGGGTGTTTTTGTTAACTTTGAATATTTTATTATAGGGTTGTTTAGTAAATAGATAAACATAGGGGGTATTTATATTAATTTTCAAAATTCTACATCGTAAACCTATCCAATTTAACTTTTTTTAAAAGATTATTCTAAAAACTACCCAATAATAAACCAAATGGAGCTTTGATTTGCAAAATTTTTGTCCTGATTTGGTTAATTTATAATATATAACAATTATATATATAGTTAACAGATTCTTTTGACTTCCAAGACCAATATCTCTAGGTAGAATAAATACATATTAAATTAAAAAAAATTTATGAATTGAGAATTTGACCAAAATAACAATTTTTTGATGAGAAATGAAATCTGTTCGTCCTCTCATTTTTCATACAATGAAAATTAAAACTGTTCATGAATTAGTATTTTCAAAATCTATCAATCCACATTTTCATACCAAAGAGAGAGAAGGGGAATACTAGTAGTTACATTGAAGTAGATAAATAAATATGTTTAATGGTTAATATTAATTCAATAACATTATCAAATTGATAATATAATTTAACTTGTTTAAGTCAATGAAGTATTATTAATTATTTGAGATTGACCAATAAATTGAATTTTATGATCATTTTAGTCAATTATAATGATGACGGTAACGTGATAAAAGAAAAATAAGTATATATGATGTAATTTTAATAACTAAGTCGATAAATTATAAGAACTATATATATATCTCACCTAAGAATTTTCATTATGAATATTATTGTTACACTTACACGTTCTATATACAAAGGGGCATACGTAATAGTACTATTTTTTTATCATATCATTTATCTTATTTATTAAACATTTATTAAATTGATCTTTTGCAGATATTCATCCATTTATTTTTTGTTTAAATAATGCATTGAAGATCTAAGAGCTACTCAAAGTATTTAAGTGATATCTTTGAAAATAATGCAAAGTGGAAGCAATATGGTCTCAATTACTTTAATCAATTACACATTAACCCTTATATTGCACGTGTTAGGAATTGATGGTTATCAACTTATCATAATTAATCAATCTAACGTTTAATTTATTATAACACAAATATGAAATATGTTCTTTTCATGAATTAGATCACCAACATCATCGTATGTCTTTAATTATTATACTTACATATAGCCACTATTAAATATCAATTAATATTGTAACCAGTTGTCAAACTTCATTATATTGGCATTAATGATTTGAGACACACTAAGAAAAATAAAAAATGGAGTTAGGGTGTGAAATGCTCTTAGTGGGCTATTAATGAATATTTATATAGCTTAGAAAATTTATCCAATTAAGTAGGAAGACATAATGATACATCTCACCACGTGGCTAGCTATTGATCATTATGATTATTAATTTCATTCTTATATTAATTGGAGTATTGGAGATTAACATGCTAAGATATTAGTTAGTCTGTTTTTTTTTTTCTTAGTTTCTTTTTTAGTTTCGTTTGATTTGATTTATCTATTGATTGAAAGTGTTAATTTTTGCTTTAAAAACTATTTTGTGAGTTCGTTTATGTTGTTTGATTGTAGCTTAAGAAAAATTTATAGGTGATCAAATGAATTTGTTTTTAAATTACTTTTAAGCTTCTTCTATAATTTCTTTTTTTTTTTTTTTTTTTTTTTGGGTTCTTTAAATTTTAAATATGTGCCCGCTTATTAAAAATTTTAAGGTATTTTTTTATTTTATATTAACGTACCTTTTAGTACAAAAGGCTTTTTTTTTACATATATTAAACCAAACAATAACCAATTTTATTTTTATTTTTTATGAATGTCATTTTTATAAGACTAATTTAGTAAGTTTACTTCAATAAGCCGTGCCAAATGAAATCAAGAGTTTTGTGATCTACGGATAAATATTTTTGCTACATAAACAATTTACCTTGATAATATAAGAGTTTATAAGATCAACATTTCTTAGACTCTCTCAAGAGAAAAAAAAAAAAAGAAAAAAAATATATAATTATATATATACATTTCTTAGACTCTCTCAAGAGAAAATATATATTATATATATATAATAAAACCAAAGTACTTTATGAATATAAACATGAAGACAGCAGCATGAGGACAAAACATATTTTCTCGTTATGTTGGGATTCAATCCTTAAACTTTATGTACTTGTTGGTAATATCTTCAAATTTCATACGAACATGATTGAGTTTTCGGCCCAGAAATTATCAAGGATTGGGTTTTGAATTTGTAGCCCAAAACAATTGTTGAAGAATTGTAGTTGGCTCACATAAGCTATAAAAATTTCTGGATCGGCCCATCGTGATTATGTAGGCCTGGCTGAAGAGTTAAGATTTTGCTGCCCATTCTTCTAACAGTGAAGAAAACCTTATGAGGATTAGCAAGCATTAAAAAGTGGGTTATAGTTATACTACAATATTAGCTAGATAATTGATGATTTTTTTTATTGATGGAGGACTATATGTTAATTTATACCGATCCAATGGCTTTATTAATTCGAAAATATCAAAAAATGAAAAAAATTACATCCCCATACATTTACCTATTAAAAATATGTCATATAATTTTATTTAAATTTATCAATTACAATGATACAAAAAAATAAGGGGTTTTGACATATCTAGCCGACTCAATAATCAAATTCATATTGTGAAAATTGTATTTAAACGACAAATCTAGTCGTAAAATTTGGTGACTTACCAACTATATCCCTTAATAGAACAACATTGATATGTTTTCTAACATATAACGCTAGATTACGCAGAGTCGACAGTCTAACATTTAACTGTGGTTTAACATTTAATTATAGCATGCTAGACCATGTTAGATAGTATTATACTTGATAGTCCAACGTATTCCGACTATTTACGTTCATGTTGTTTTTCATTAATGACAATTAGGTTTATTGATGCAGAAATCCACACCAACCAGAGATACTCAGTTGACTGCAGAGATCAGGTAAGATGAGTGTGTGACTTTAGGAGGTAGCGATGAAAGCACGATTGTTCTAGACAATGTCAGAGTGCGAATAAGTAAGTTAAACGGGATGATAAAGAAAAATGAATTTTTTAAGTGTTTCGCTCAATGCTGAACAGAGCCTACTAAGGTTTCCTCTTTTTTATTGATGACTGAGTGATATAAGTGATACAATAACCAATAAAATGGGCTTTCTCTCTTTCCTCAATAGAATAAAGATATGTTGACAACATTTCTCACAACTTTCTCCTCACAAACGCTGACGTGACAGCTCGCAATTAGTCGTTCATTTGTCAGGTAGGACCCATTGTTGGACAAACGAGACCCATTGCGAACTGACTAATTACGAGCTGACACGTCGAATTTGTAAGAGAAATTTAGTGAGAAAGGTTTATGAGTGTAGTATTACTGTTCTCAATATAATTTTCCCAAAAAACTCCCAGCTCCTTTTTGGGGTTTTAATTTAGTATTTATAAGGAGTGTTACATATTGAATTTTATGAGATGAATTTATTCCAAAAATCATGTGGTTAAAGGATGAATCTTTCAACAGCTGGATTTCGAATTTTGAAAGTGAGGATGAATATTATTGAGGTTTTTTAATTTCTTGAGTTGATTGAGTAAAGGGCATATGACTTCCACTAGACACTCATAAATCTACTTATGCTCAACTTTTCTGCTAAGGCATGTGCTTTAGGAGAGTTATAGTCTATTATCATTTATTTAGAAAAGAAAACACAAGTCATTTTATATTGAAATTAATAAACGTTAGCTAGGCGTTTTATCTCTATTTATGAAGGGAACCAAGATATATTTGTATTATGCATTCAAATTAAAATGGTTTCTAAGAAAATTCCGTGTTATTTCTTATTGGTTCTCTACTGGTCCTTCCCTAACTTTTTAACTTTTTCTTTTTATTATCTTATCATTTTATTAGCATTTGTTTGTTTAAAATTCTGGTTACATTGGGTTTGTTCCGTGTTTCTTAGCTCCTCCATTTCTTAATTAAAGGAAGAATATATCTTATTTGAATGAATCACTTCCAAGCCTCATATAGACAGTTCAAGAACTCATTTTGTATCACACATATACAAATCAAAGTTTTTTGCCTTTCAGAAAGAGCCTTTTGTCTCCTTTTAGAGATAATAATTTTGTTTAAAAAAAAAGCGCAATCAAGCCTCTAACTCTGATGCCAATAGATATGTGGGAAAACCTAATTCAAAAAATAGATTCTATTGAAATTATGAACAAAGGAGACTCAAAAAGATAATTTAGTATTCAATATAATTGAATCAACATGCTTATTTATACAAAAATTAGGTCATAATAAAAAAAACATAATATCGTAATAATATCTAAAATCTCTTAGAATGAAAACATAATTTGTTTCCACATTGAGGAAACATATTATTTCAATTCCATTTGGCACTTCAACAACATCCCTCCAAAGTTGGTATTGAAGAAGATTGATCCCTAAACCATTTATTTTCGCGGTATGAGATTTAACCTGAATTAACCAACTAGATTATCTTCTCCATTTACCATCTACTTGCATGTTTTCCTTATGTAATGATTGATATTGAATATGTTTCTTAAGAATGTTACCCAGAGTACTATATTTGTACCCAATGCTGAACAAAAGACAGAAATTAAAAAAAGTTCAGAGTTTCCAAAAAATTCACTCAACTCTAAACGTAATCCATTTTTTTTTCTATCATTTTGCTTTCAGAAATTATAACTCAGGTCCTCTTCAACAAAATTCTCTCATTATGCTTAAAAACTCAAGTATTCCCACCTTGGCAACGAGAGTTCTCAGCCATGCTTTTCACTAGCGAATTTCACTGCAAGCAAATGCAGTTATAAATTATGTTCTTTGACAAAAGGAAAGTTGTAACCAGATATCTTTGTCACAGAATTACAAACTTGACAGGACACTAAATTCAAGAGTCTTGCTTTTTAATTCAAGATGATCTAAAAGTTAAGAATATGCTATGTGCTTTGGTTACCTCATTCCCCTTTTAAAAGAGTGATATGCAGAAAGAAGATGTGAATTCCTCAGGTGTTGAAAATCCGAACCCTTGCCATCTTACTCTACCAAATTTTGTCAAGAAGGAAATATAACTGTAGGTTGACAACATAGCAGGCCATAACACAAGCTTCTATACCCAGTGAGAAGGTTCAGTATTTTAAGTTCTTTCTGCTGTATAATGATCACTGAATAATAACAATCCGCCTCTGGAGTACATTCTTCCCTCCATCATCAGATTTCCTCATTGTCTTTAGAAGTATCCTCTTAATTGGACTCAAACATAAAACCAGAGTCTATAAGGACACCTAAAGGTAGTGAAAACTTGATTATTAAAATTTGACTCATATAAGTTCTAAAATCGGCTGAATGATTTCACTGGGAGCATGATTCTTGCCATCCTCCTGTAAGAAATATTCCCAAGAATGCTTAAGTCCCACATAACCCCGGGCCATTTATTACGAGTTAATAGGGACCATAATCTACCATGAATTTGTCACTTCGCTCGTAGCATTCCCAAATTACTAAATTTCATGTACATAAAAAGTGTCAGTAATTATTGGCTAAGGTGTTAAGCCAGCAAAAGAAAAGCAAGCAGAACAGCTAATGGGTTCCTATGAAAAAAGTGATCTTAAAGCGTCACTTACGGAGAAAGATTATATATATCATGATGCAATTAAAGAAGCCGGGAAGTCGGAAATGGAAACAAAATTAGCATCGTAGTGACAGCATCACCCAGGTGGCCTCTTCCTGGAGAAGGATAGATAGCAATACTGTCTTTCATGGTCAGTATTTTTTTCAAGATCACGAAGCAGAGAGAAACGCAACTATGTAAGTATATATATAATTTAAGTGTTGGAAAGAGAGATTGTTTTAGTTGCAACATGCTGGGCTACACCTAGCTACTCTTGTGGATTTGTGGAATTTTTCTTCTCGGTGTGGGGGCTATCTAGCCACAAATCAAACCTAGCACTCAAAAGGCAACAACCAAATGAAAATTGAAACTGTGAATTGTACCCAGATCACTCTAATTATATACCAAGGGCTGACAGTCAAAGGAAACCAGTTAATTAGAGAGATTAGGACCTGTTATGTTCTATATTCCAAATGAAATTGAAACTTGAACTGTTCCCAAGTATCAGTCAATAGAAGGGCCCAGAAACTGTCACGTCTCTACCTAAATAGTAATGGATCACATTAGTTTTCTCATGACTATACATAAAATTATTCTGTTATAGATATTACTATTATATTCATATTCTACACAAATTTATTACAAATTAAAAGTACCATAAATGTTTACTAAAACTCATAAAAATTACTGCAAAAACAGTTCTTCTAAGAAAAATCTTGCTTCGTAAATCAACATTCAAACCAGTCTTCAAGCCATTGCTCATTCAATGTAGGAAGCTTGAATACTTTATTTCATTTTACCAAACGGAGACTTGCTAATTTTAATATCTTCAACAAGTATAAATATTTTATTACATGAAAATAGACATGAAACTCAACGCTGATGGTGCAAATAATGAATTAAAACAACATTCACAAACAGCATTTTGCAAAGTTGCTTGATAACATACTCGAGAAATCGCCAAATCAGAACCCATAAAACAAATCCAAACAGTAAAGCAAATGGATGAAGGTGCAATCAAGGGGGCTCCACTACTCAACCAAATTTCAGGACATCATCAATGAAGACAGAAGAAACAAAGTCCTTCATCTTCAGGAAACAATATAAACTAGTCCTACCCCACCTTGCATACCAAGAATGACCTCAATCTTCCTTTGAACTCTACACATTCTGTAATATCATAAACATAGTGTTATGCCTAAGGAAACAAAGGGCTGACGTGGGAAAGTCACGTGAAGGGCGACCTGCTCCCGTCAGAGCAGCACGCACACGTCAGACCTGCCAAGTGACGTGGAGCCCACATGCGTCCATTCTCCTGCAACAAATCGTGCGATGTCAGCTTGGAAAAAGGGAAATGGGACATAAAGCCAGATTATATACTGACAATCACACCAAACCACGGATTGAGTGATGATTATACGCTTCGGTTCAGTATAAAATAGGGAAGACCCCTTCATTAAGGGGATTCGGCCATTTTACACAAAAAAAAAAGAAAAAACAGAAATCTCTCTCTTGTAAACTTTTCTTTGACTTTTTCGTCTGATGTAAGTCAGCTCGCGACCGCGACCTGACACCCACAAAAATCAATGCAAATTAGTGGATGTAGGACTTGCTATCTTACCGTCCGAACCACTTAAAAACTCTCTCTACAGTTATTTACTTTTGGTATATTCCATTTTCACGAGCATCGAACAGTCAATTGATATTATACACATAAAAATTCGTTGGTGTAAAAATCAACATCAACACATAGCATATTGAAGTCACAGAATAGAAGAAATACAAGAAATTAACATACAATTTTTGGCTCATTATTAGGTTCAATTTCAAACTTACCAATAGTTACTTTGCGTATGCCAATTTATTAGGTAGTCCTCCACTGTTCCGATCTGCCGGATTCCCATCAACGCCTCATACGGACCACTATCTTGGGATCCTCCGAACCGCTGAAGCAGAGACAGTTTAAACGCCAGCCAGGACGTGACTGGAGCGTGGATTTCCATCCATTGAAACCAGTTTATCGCGTCTCCTTCCATGCACACGGCCACCGTGTTCAGCCTCTCCTCCTCCGCCACGTTATACACATTGAAGTACCGCTCGATTCTAAACAACCACCCGTAAGGATCCTCTCCGACGAAGACTGGCATATCGATTTTTCGGCCACGGTATTCTGGACGTTGACGGCCATTGATTCCATTTTCGTCATTCGTGTTTGCGATAGGATCTCCATTTTCCTCCTCTGGGTTGGCCGTAATGTTCACTGGGGTTTCTGTCGACCCACACCTTTCAGCTTTTCTAGCTTCCTCTTCATCCTTACGCCTAATCCAAGCTTGGATTTCCAGCAAACAATCTCTCATTGTTCCCATGTCCTTCTCCACAACATCTAATATGTTTTCCATAGTTGTTCCAACCATTCCCCCACGTCACCTGCTCTGATACCAACTGTTAGGACCCTGCTGTTTCGTCAATCTTCCCTGCTATTTCACCTGCAGCAAAACCACCTGCACTACAATTTCCAGCAACAGATCCACGGCCACAACTCACAATACATTCACTCAATCAAACATTCTGAATATTTTCATTATATTAATTAATGAGCAAAAGTTCAGTACAACTTTCTCAGAGGGTCAAATGTAAAAGAAAAAGATGAATATGAAATAACAACTGGTTCCCAGAACAGACAAGGAACAAAGACAACAATAAGCTGCTGGCTTCGAGGGCCAGTACCTCCCCAGTCCCAATTTCCCCTTTTTCTCTGAATGCCAACAATATTCTGTGTCACCCTTTTTACGCCCAATCTTCATGCTAAAAGAATTATTCCAATTCCAATCCAAGGATGCCACCTGTCCTTCTAAGGATGTCACCTGTCCACTGCTTGTTGAGTAGAAAAGTGTCATTTTATCCTCTCTGTCCACGCTTTTTCCTTCTGCTGAAAACATGCACCAGCGGGGTCTCATCATATATCATCATCCTGAATATGAAGGTTACACAGGGTATAAGCTTGGGTTTGTTCCGTGTTTCTTAGCTCCTCCATTTCTTAATTAAAGGAAGAATATATCTTTATTTGAATGAATCACTTCCAAGCCTCATAAGACAGTTCAAGAACTCATTTTGTATCACACATATACAAATCAAGTTTTTTGCCTTTCAGAAGAGCCATTTGTCTCCTTTTAGAGATAATAATTTGTTTAAAAAAAAAACGCAACTCAAGCCTCTAACTCTGATGCCAATAGATATGTGGGAAAACCTAATTCAAAAAATAGATTCTTTGAAATTAGAAACAAAGGAGACTCAAAAAATAATTTAGTAATTCAATAAATTGAATCAACATGCTTATTTATACAAAAATTAGGTTCATAATAAAAAACACTAATATCGTAATAATATCTAAACTCTTAGAATAAGAAACATAATTGTTTCACAATGAGGAAACATATTATTTCAATTCCATTTTGCACTTCAACAGATCCCCTCCAAATTGGTATTGAAAAATTGATCCCTAAACCATTTATTTTCGCGGTATGAGATTTAACCTGATTAACCAACTAGATTACTTCTCCATTTACCATCTACTGCATGTTTCCTCTATGTTATGATTGATATTGAATATGTTTCTTAAGAATGTTACACAAGTACTATATTTGTACCCAATGCTGAACAAAACGAAATTAAAAAAGAATTCAAGTTTCCAAAAAAATTCACTCAACTCTAAACGTAATCCATTTTTTATTTTCTATCGTTGCTTTCAGAAATTACTCAGGTCCTCTTCAACAAAATTCTCTCATTATGCTATAAATACCATAATTCCCACCTTCGCAACGAGAGTTCTCAGCCATGCTTTTCACTAGCGAATTTCACTGCAAGCAAATGCAGTGTATAATTATGTTCTTTGACAAAGGAAAGTTGTAACCAGATATCTTTGTCACAGAATTACAAAACTTGACAGGACACTAAATTCAAGAGTCTTGCTTTTAATTCAAGATGATCTAAAAGTTAAGAATATGCTATGTGCTTTGGTTACCTCTTCCCCTTTAAAGGAGTGTATGCAAGAAAGAAGAGATGATAATTCCTCAGGTGTTGAAAATCCGAACCCTTGCCATCTTACTCTACCAATTTTTCAAGAAGGAAATATAACTGTAGGTTGACAACATAGCAGGCCATACACAAAGCTTCTATACCCAGTGAGAGGTTCAGTATTAAGTTCTTTCTGCTGTAATATGATCACTGAATGAATAAACAATCCGCCTCTGGAGTACATTCTTCCCTCCATCATCAGATTTCCTCATTGTCTTTAGAAGTATCCTCTTAATTGGACTCAAACATAAGAACCAAGAGCTATAAGGACCCCTAAAGGTGTGAAAACTTGATTATTAAGAATTTGACTCATATATTCTAAGAATCGCTGAAGATTTCACTGGAGCATGATTCTGCCATCCTCCTGTTAAGAAATATTCCCAAGAATGCTTAAGTCACACATAACCCCGGGCCATTTATTACGAGTTAAATAGGACATAATCTACCATGAATTTGTCTACTTCGCCATGATGCATTCGCTCGATACATTCTCAATTACTAAAATTTCATGTACATAAAAGTGTCAGTAATTATTGCTAAGGGGTTAAAGCCAGCAAAGAAAAGCAAGCAGATACAGCTAATGGGTTCCTAGAGGAAAAAGTGATCTTAAAGCGTCACTTACGGAGAAAGAAATTATATATAGATCATATGCAATTAAAGGAACCGGAGAAGTCGAAATGGAAACAAATTAGCATCGTAGTGACAGCATCAAACCAGGTGGCCTCTTCCTGAGAAGGATAGATAGCAATACTGTCTTTCATGGTCAGTAATTTCTTTTCAAGATCACGAAGCAGAGAGAAACGCAACTATGTAAGTATATATATAATTAAGTGTTGGGAAGAAGATTTTTTTTAGTTGCAACATGCTGGGCTACACCTAGCTACTCTGGGGATTTGTGGAATTTTTCTTCTCTGTGTTGGGGCTATCTAGCCACAAACAACTAGCACTCAAAAGGCAACAACCAATAAAAATTGAAACTTGAATTGTACCCAGGGTATCACTCTATTATATACCAAGGGCGACAGTCAAAAGGAAACCATTTAATTAGAGAGATTAGGACCTGTTATGTTTCTATATTCCAAATGAAATTGAAACTTGAACTGTTCCCAAGTATCAGTCAATAGAAGGGCCCTGAAACTGTCACGTCTCTACCTAAAAGTAATGATCACATTAGTTTTTTTGGGTTCATTTAAAATTTTAAATATGTGCCCGCGTAATTAAAAAATTTTAAGGTATTTTTTTATTTTATATTAACGTACCTTTTAGTACAAAAGGCTTTTTTTTTACATATATTAAACCAAACAATAAACCAATTTTTATTTTTATTTTTTATGAAAGTGTCATTTTTATAAGACTAATTTTAGTAAGTTTTACTTCAATAAGCCGTGCCAAATGAAATCAAGAGTTTTATGTGATCTACGGATAAATATTTTTGCTACATAACAATTTACTCTTGATAATATAAGAGTTTATAAGATCAAACATTTCTTAGACTCTCTCAAGAGAAAAAAAAAAAAAAGAAAAAAAAATATATATATATATATATATAACATTTCTTAGACTCTCTCAAGAGAAAATATATATATATATATATATATAATAAAACCAAAGTACTTTATGAATATAAACATGAAGACAGCAGCATGAGGACAAAACATATTTCTCGTTATGTTGGGATTCAATCCTTAAACTTTATGTACTTGTTGGTAATATCTTCAAATTTCATACGAACATGGATTGAGTTTTCGGCCCAGAAATTATCAAGGAATTGGGTTTTGAATTTGTAGCCCAAAACAATTGTTGAAGAAGTTGTAGTTGGCTCACATAAGCTATAAAAAATTTCTGGATCGGCCCATCGTGATTATGTAGGCCTGGCTGAAGAGTTAAGATTTTGCTGCCCATTCTTCTAAGAGTGGAAGAAAACCTTATGAGGATTAGCAAGCATTAAAAAGTGGGTTATAGTTATACTACAATATTAGCTAGATAATTGATGATTTTTTTTATTGATGGAGGACTATATTGTTAATTTATACCGATCCAATGGCTTTATTAATTCGAAAATATCAAAAAATGAAAAAAATTACATCCCCATACATTTACCTATTAAAAATATGTCATATAAATATTTATTTAAAAATTTATCAATTACAATGATACAAAAAAATAAGGGGTTTTGACATATCTAGCCGACTCAATAATCAAAATATCATAAATTGTGAAAATTGTATTTAAACGACAAATCTAGTCGTAAAATTTGGTGACTTACCAACTATATCCCTTAATAGAACAACATATGATATGTTTTCTAACATATAACGCTAGATTACGCAAGAGTCGAAAGTCTAACATTTAACTGTATGGTTTAACAGTTTAATTATAGCATGCTAGACCATGTTAGATAGTATTATACTTGATAGTCCAACGCATTCCGACTATTTACGTTCATGTTGTTTTTCATTAATGACAATTAGGTTTATTGATGCAGAAATCCACACCAACCAGAGATACTCAGTTGACTGTAGAGGAATCAGGTAAGATGAGTGTGTGACTTTAGGGAGGTAGCGATGAAAGCACGATTGTTCTAGACAATGTCAGAATGCGAATAAGTAATGTTAAACGGGATGATAAAGAAAAATGAATTTTTTAAGTGGTTCGGCTCAATGCTGAACAGAGCCTACTAAGGTTTCCTCTTTTTTATTGATGACTGAGTGATATAAGTGAATACAATAACCAATAAAATGGGCTTTCTCTCTTTTCTCAATAGAATAAAGATATGTTGACAAACATTTCTCACAACTTTCTCTCACAAACGCTGACGTGACAGCTCGCAATTAGTCAGTTCGCATTTGGTCAGGTAGGACCCATTGTTGGACAAACGAGACCCATTGCGAACTGACTAATTACGAGCTGACACGTCGAATTTGTAAGAGAAATTTAGTGAGAAAGGTTTATGAGTGTAGTATTACTGTTCTCAATATTAATTTTTCCCAAAAAACTCCCAGCTCCTTTTTTGGGGTTTTAATTTAGTATTTATAAGGAGTGTTACATATTTGAATTTTATGAGATGAATTTATTCCAAAAATCATGTGGTTATAAGGAAATGAATCTTTCAACAGCTGGATTTCGAATTTTGAAAGTGAGGATGAATATTAATTGAGGTTTTTAATTTCTTGAGTTGATTGAGTAAAGGGCATATGACTTCCACTAGACACTCATAAATCTACTTATGCTCAACTTTTCTGCTAAGGCATGTGCTTTAGGAGAGAATTATAGTCTATTATCATTTATTTAGAAAAGAAAACACAAGTCATTTTATATTGAAATTAATAAACGTTAGCTAGGACGTTTTATCTCTATTTATGAAGGGAACCAAAGATATATTTGTATTATGCATTCAAATTAAAAATGGTTTCTAAGAAAATTCCGTGTTATTTCTTTATTGGTTCTCTACTGGTCCTTCCCTAACTTTTTAACTTTTTTCTTTTTATTATCTTATCATTTTATTAGCATTTGTTTGTTTAAAATTCGTTTTCGAGAGAGCGTACTTTTCCTTTTCGTTTTTTAGAGTAACAGTGTTCGTAAAAAAACCATTTCTAAAAGGAAAAAGTTTTCCTTTTATATGGCAGCGGTTAGAGAGAAACTGCATTTGGCAGTTTCATCTCACCCACGTCGCTTGGGGTAACCCATCATAGGTGTACCCCTTATCCAATAAAAACTATTTTGTAAGTTCATTTATGTTGTTTGACTGTAGCTTAAGAAAAAATTATAGGTGATCAAATGAATTTGTTTTTCAATTTAAAAGCTTCTTCTATAATTTTTTTTTTTTTTTTTTGGTTCATTTAAAATGTTAAATATGTGTCCACGTAATTCAAAAATTTTAAGTTATTTTTTTCCTTTATAGTAATGTACCTTTTAGTACAAAAGGCTTTTTTTTTTTTTTTTACATATATTAAACCAAACAACAAACCAATTTTTATTTTTATTTTTTATGAAAGCATCATTTTTATAAGACTAATTTTGGTAAGTTTTACTTCAATAAGTCATACAAAATGAAATCAAGAGTTTTATGTGATCTACGGATAAAAATTTTGGTTGCATAACAATTTACTCTTGATAATATAAGAGTTTATAAGATCAAACATTTCTTAGACTCTTTCAGGAAAAAAAAAAAAATTATATATATATATAAATGTAATAAAACCAAAGTACTTTATGAATATAAACATGAAGATAGTAGCATAAGGACAAAATATATTTCTTGTTATGTTGGGATTCAATCCTTAAACTTTATGGCTTCGCTTGGTTGCCAGTTGGGAATACTACTTTTAGTATTCCTAAAAAAGTTAAATAGTAAAATATCCAAAAACTCACAATATTATTCAATTTTTCTTAAACCCACCTAAATTTGTTAATTTAATTAAATACCCCTAAATATTTTTTAAAAAATTGTAAAAACGCCCCAATAATCCTCATTTACCAGATTCCGGCCACCACTGCTGGAAAATGGCCGAAATCTGGTAGGGTAGCACACTACCGGCTGAATCTGGCCGGTAGTGCGTCGATCTAACTTTTTTCGGTTAGATCTAAGGCCAAAGATCTGGCCGTTGATAGCCGGATCTTTGGCCATCAACGACGACCGTTTGTTGGCCATCGTTAACGAGCAAATACGGCCAAATCTGGTCGTCAATGGCCAAATCTAGCCGTAGATCTGACCGGAAAAGGTCATATCAACGAACGACCAGCAAGATTCAACCGGTCATGCTTCGATACGGCGACTCCGACCACCCTCCGGCGGTGGTGGCTGGCTGTCCGTATTTGAGGGTGGGTTGAGGGTGTTTTTGTTAACTTTTAATGTTTTATTATAGGGGGTATTTTGTAAAAAAAAAACATAAGGGGTATTTTATTAATTTATAAATCCTACATCGTAATACCTACCCAATTCAACTTTTTTTTTAACTTTTTTCAAAAAAAATTTCCATAAAACACAAAATTGTGAACCAAATAGAGCCTATATACTTATTGGTAATATCTTCAAATTTCATACGTACATGAGATTGGGTTTTCGCCCAGAAATTATCAATGAATTGGGTTTTGAATTTGCAGCCCAAAACAATTGTTGAAGAAGTTGTAGTTCGGCCTCATATAAGCTAGAAAAAATAGCTGGATCGGCCCATTGTGTTTATGCAGAGATGATGAGAAGCACGATTCTTCTAGACAATGTCGGAGTGCGAATAACTAATGTTAAACGGGATGATAAAGAAAAATGAATTTTTTAAGTGTTCGGCTCAATGCTGAACAGAGCCTACGTCCACTAAGGTTTCCTCTTTTTTATTGAAGACAGAGTGATATAAGTGAATACAATAACCAAAATCGGCTCTCTCTTTTCTCAATAGAATAAAGATAGGTTGAGAAACATTTCTCACAACTTTCTCTCACAAACGCTTACGTGGCAGTTCGCAATTAGTCAGTTCGCATTTGGTTATGTGAGACCCATTGATGGGTAAATAGAATCCATTACGAACTGACCAATTACGAATTGACACGTCAAATTTGTAAGAGAAATTTAGTGAGAATGGTTTGTGAGTGTAGTATTATTGTTCTCAATATTAGTCTTTCCCCAAAAAACTCCCAGCTTCTTTTTTTGGGTTTTAATTTAGTATTTATAGGGAGTGTTACATATTTGAATTTTATGAGATGAATTTATTCCAAAATCATGTGGTTATAAGGAAATGAATCTTTCAACAGCTGGATTTCGAATTTTGAAAGTGAGCATGAATATTAATTGAGGTTTTTCTTGAGTTGATTGAGTGAAGGGCATATGACTTCCGGTAGATACTCATACACCTACTTATGCTCAACTTTTCTTGTAAGGCATGTGACTTAGGAGAGAATTATAATCTATTATCATTTATTTAGAAAAGAAAACACAAATCGCGTTATATTGAAATTAATAAACGTTAGCTAGGATGTTCTGTCTCTATTTATGGAGGGAAACCAAAGATATATTTGTATTATACATTCAAATTAAAAATGGTTTCTAAGAAAATTCCGTGTCATTTCTTTATTGGTTCTCTACTGATCCTTCTCTTACTTTTTAACTTTTTCCTTTTTATTATCTTATCATTTTATTAGCATTTGTTTGTTTAAAATTCTGGGTACATTGGGTTTGTTCAGTGTTTCTTAGCTCCTCTATTTCTTAATTAAAAGGAAGAATATATCTTTATTTGAAAGAATCACTTCCAAGCCTCATATAGACAGTTCAAGAACTCATTTTGTATCACACAAATGCAAATCAAAGTTTTTTGCCTTTCAGAAAAGAGCCATTTGTCTCCTTTTAGAGATAATAATTAAAAAAAAAAAAAAAGCACAACTCAAGCCTCTTACTCTGATGCCAATAGATATGTGAGAAAACCTAATTCAAAAAATAAATTCTTTTGAAATAATGAACAAAGGAGACTCAAAGAGATAATTTAGTGAATTCAATTAGATTGAACTGATTATAATTGAATCAATATTGCTTATTTATACAAAAATTAGGCTATATAATTAAAAAACATAATATTGTAATAATATCTAAAATCTCTTAGAATTAGAAAACATAATATTGTTTCACAATTAAAGAAACATATTATTTCAATTCCATTTTGCACTTCAACAAATCCCGCCCCCCCCCAAAAAAAGTTGGTATCGAAGAAGATTGATCCCTAAACCACTTATTTTCGCAGTATGAGATTTAACCTGAATTAACCAACTAGATTATCTTCTCCGTTTACTATTCTACTTGTATGTTTCCTTATGTTAATGATTGATATTGAATATGTTTCTTCAGAATGTTACACAAAGTACTATATTTGCACCCAATGCTGAACAAAAGACAGAAATTAAAAAAAAGGAATTCTGAGTTTCCAAAAATATTTCACTCAACTCTAAACGTAATCCATTTTTTATTTTCAACAAAATTCTCTCATTATGCTTAAAATACTCAGGTAATTCCCACCTTTGGCAACGAGAATTCTCAGCCATGCTTTTCACTGCAAGCAAATGCAGTGTATAAATTATGTTCTTTGACAAAAGGAAAGTTGTAACCAGATATCTTTTTCACAGAATTACAAAACTTGACAGGACACTGAATTCAAGAGTCTTGCTTTTTAAACTCAAGATGATCTAAAATTTAAGAATATGCTATGTGCTTTGGTTACCTCATTCCCCTTGTAAAAGGAGTGATGTGCAAGAAAGAAGAGATGATAATTCCTCAGGTGTTGAAAATCCGAACCCTTGCCATCTTACTCTACCAAATTTGTCAAGAAGGAAAATATACCTTTAGGTTGACAACATTAAGAGAGCATAATTTCATAGCAGGCCATAACACAAAGCTTCTATACCCAGTAAGAAGGTTCAGTATTTTAAGTTCTTTTCTGATGTAATAATGAGCACATTCTTCCTTCCATCATCAGATTTCCTCGTTGTCTTTAGAAGTATCCTCTTAATTGGACTCAAACATAAGAACCAAGAGTCTATAAAGGACACCTAAAGGTAGTGAAAACTTGATTATTAAGAATTTGACTCATATAAGTTCTAAGAATCAGCTGAATGATTTCACTGGGAGCATGATTCTCGCCATCCTCCTGTTAAGAAATATTCCCAAGAATGCTTAAGTCACATATAACTCCAGGCCATTTATTACGAGTTAAATATGGACCATAATCTACCATGAATTTGTCACTTCGCTCCATAGCATTCCTCAAATTACTAAAATTTCATGTACATAAAAAGTGTTAGTAATTATTGGCTAAGGGGTTAAAGCCAGCAAAAGAAAAGTAAGCAGATACAGCTAATGGGTTCCTATAAGGAAAAAGGAAACCAGTTAATTAGAGAGATTAAGACTTGTTATGTTTCTACATTCCAAATGAAAATTGAAACTTGAACTGTAACCAAGTATCAGTCAATAGAAGGGCCTTGCAACTATCACGTCTCTACACTATATAGTAATGGATCACATTATTTTCTCACGACTACATATATAATTATTCTGTTATAGATATTACTAGTATATTCATATTCTACACAAATTTATTACAAATTAAAAGTAACATAAATGTTTACTAAAACTCATAAAATTACTGCAAAAATAATTCTTCTAAGAAAAATCTTGCTTCGTAAATCAACATTTAAACCTGCCTTCAAGCCATTGCTCATTCAATGTAGGAAGCTTGAATAATTTATTTCATTTCACCAAACAGAGAGTTGCTAATGTTTAATATCTTCAACAAGAATAAATATTTTATTACATGAAAATCAACGCTGATGGTGCAAATAATGAATTAAAACAATATTCACAATAGCATTTTGCAAAGTTGCTTGATGACATACTTGAGAAATAGCCAAATCAGAACCCATAAAACAAATCCAAGCAGTAAAGCAACTGGATGAAGGTGCAATCAAGGGGGCTCCACTACTCAATCAAATTCAGGACAGCATCAATGAAGACAGCAGAAACAAAGTCCTTCATCTTCAGAAACAATATGAAACTAGTCCTACCCCACCTTGCATACCAAGAATGACCTCTCCCTTTGAACTCTGCACATTCTGTAATATCATATACATAGCACATTGAAGTCGCAGAATAGAAGAAATACAAGAAATTAATATACAATTTTTTGTTCATTATTAGGATCAAATTCAAACTTACCAACAGTTACTTTGCGTATGCCAATTTATTAGGACAGTGTCTGGAGATTGCTGCAGTCAAATTAAAAACATGAAGTTAAAGCCAAACAAATTTCATACTATGTCAGGAACCAAAAAATTGATCGCACCAATCTTGGATTTCAGCAAGTTATAGATTAAATTGTGATCGTCAAAATATGATATATGTTATGCCCTAAATTATATCTTTATCACTTTGGAAAAAATCCAGAAATGAATGGTTCATGAGTAAGGTTAACTCACCAGTAAAATGCTCTGTAGTAAACCTATAAGCAAAGGTAACTCTTGCTCATGGAGCAGAGTATCACATATAGGAGCAGAGTGTAACTCCAGGAGCACAATCAAGTTACTTAGACATGTAATGGCCACGATAGTCCAAGGGAAAGTCATGAGTTGATAGAATACAAGTGTGTGCTCAGAAAATAAAATCTAGCGCATTAAAGAGAAAATCCTTATTAGATCATGAATCAAGAAAAAAGAGGATATTTCCTAAACGAGTCCTATATAAATAATAGGATTCTGAATTATTTTTGGATTCCTTACCTAACGGATACCATATCAAAGGTGACTGGCAATCTCCTCTGAAGACCACACTCAAAGGACAGCAGATATTTTCTCTAAGATGACATTACCAAGCTCTAAGCGGCCGTTTACGATGGAAGCACGTGTTCTCACCCTACATAGAAAAACTACCATCAACAATATATTTGTACAATTGTGTAAACTGAGATTACACATTAAAATTTCACGAGATACCTAAAGAGTCAGAAATACAATGAATTTTCTGGATACTGAATTGCTAGGGTCGTTGTGAGATTGACCTTGAAAATCCCAGTGATTTATATTTAAGAAATTGGTTCATGAGAGTCAGTTATTAATTGGAGAATGAGACAAAAGAGAGAAAATTAATATTATAGAATAAAGACAACCAAGGCTAGCTAAAATCGCAGTATCTAGGCAAGTAGGTCTTAGCTCTATCAAGCATTCAAAGGATTTAACTCCATTAACATTAATAAAGCTAAAATTAGATTTCATCAATAGGCATTTATAATTAGCTAATATATATTACACTATGATTTTAATAGTTAATACTGTATCACAAAATAAAAATATTACTGCCAAAAGTGAAACTCAACCAAATACTCTTGCCACAAAATTAAAAAGAAATTGCCAACTCCTCATAAGCCTCAGAAGCTAAACTACTCAAGCTCAGAAGAAAAACTCAAGAGCAGAGTACTCTTGCCAACCCCAGAATTTCTGATCTGTAAAATTAATCATCAATTCTCATTTTCATGGACTGCCTTGCAATTTGATAGGTAATAGGATAAAATTAACCATTTATATATTTTACTTCTTTTATTATCCTTTTCAGATTGATGACCATAAAATAACATGTACTAGCTAGTATAACTGATAATTGTATAAATTGTATATGTTAAGATCACCTTGAGTTTCTTTAGGAAGCAACACAACACTAATGGATCACTTCAAAATCAATTCCCCCTAATGCAAATATACATTGGGGCTCAGATTGCTTAAATAACCTTAAAGCTTCCCTTGTGTTGGACCACTGCTCCTGATGTATCCTCTGCTGCATAAACAGATGTAACACAATAACACAAGATTCATATTTAAGTATAAAGCAAGTAATAATGCCTCTAATTTAGATAGTAAGACTTTATAAAGCAAATAATTCACAACAAAAATACATGACATTACTTGCATCAGTCCTGTTACAATACAACAATGAGCCACCATAGTTCCTCTCGGCTTATTTTTTGGCTGTAGAGAATTCACTCAAAATAATTTCAAGAGACCAAACTTATTTAGTAGACATAGTCAAACCTTTTCACTCATGTATATGGAAAGAAAATATATATATATATATAATAAAAAAAATAAACAACCAATCAGTGTATAACTTTGTGCGGACATCACGACAGCAGGCAGGCTTTTGATATAAAGAAGACATTTTGAAGTGGTGTATCATGTGTAACCACCAAAAACCATATCTTGTTCTAATGTTAATATTTCAATTCTGGAGTTTTTAAGCTGGCATTTCGTGCAACATAGGTTCAAAGCAACCCAATAATAATTCCATCCGAAGTTACATCATGCTTTCAATAGGGTCAAAAATTGAAGGCAGCATAGGTCAAAGCGCCTAATGTATCTCTGTACAACTATATTATGCATCCATAATAAAGAAGAGTGACTTGCACAACTCACATGGGCAAATTTACAGAGCACATTCACAAATAAAGATGTGACACGTGGACGAACACTGAAAGACAAATTCCTTATTAATCATTGCATCTAAGAATTGCATTATTCAAGAACAACCAGCCAATATTTTTTTAAGAGGTTTTACTCTAATTGTCCAGAACAATTATCTAAGAAGCTAAATAATATATCTAAGAATTCCGATTAACTTTGGAAAAAACTTGCAGAATATGTCACAGTTTAATTTTCAGATAAATTGAGAAAAAGCTATACATGAACAGTATAATATCTATTTTTCTTTAAGTGAACTAAGTAGGAAAAATTAGCTAACCATAGATTCTTATTTACAACCTCTTGGTAGCAAATAAATTAGGGGAAAGTACAACTACAATTATGATCAAAATTACCTGTCTCCTTCACGTGTAACTTCCGTAGGAGAAAAACCATTATCGAGTATTACTGAAACACTCAGAAACTTTTTATGCTTAGAAATGGGATGATAAGGTAAAGAGCTAGTTTTCCCTGAATTTCCACTCTCACTCCTTCCACTTTCTTGGTCTTAAAAGAAACTGACGTAGGACTACTTGAACCCTCATCATCTTCACCAATATCAAAACAACCTCTACATCAATAAAGGGAAAAAAAATTACAATGAAGAAAATGCTGTCTTTTTTTCTAATTTGCATTTATATTACACAAATGCATAGAAAAGTAATGATTAGAAAATAAGAAGAATGGATTGGGGAAAAAAGTTTCTTAAGTCAGCATTTGTTTTTCATTCAACTCAATTTTACAAACAATTTCAAACTGAAAATTTCTGGAAAATACATTCTGCCACCCTGGAAGACACTTAATGATATTGATGAAAATATGAGACAGAAATAATCCTTACTAAAGTTCTTGCAATGATATGATAGGAAACGAAGCAAATGAACTCTCCAAATCATGAAGCTCCTTGAAGCCATCCTAAAACAGGCAAAAGGAAAATGAGGAAATCTGATGAATATTTAAGGAAAAAAAAATCTAGAAAATACTACCTCCTGACTTAGAGCACACTTGAGTGGTTAGACCTCTGTGGGGATAGCCTTCCTGCTGGAACCCCAAGCAATCTTAGCTGGCTCTTTGCCTCCCACTTCCATTTGGATCTTGTCCATTTTCTGTATATCATCATCCTGAATATGCAGGCAACACGGTACTTTTGATATTCTCAAAACAAGAAACATATATATAAATATATAAATTCAACATATAGCTTTGTGCAGAGGGCAGGCTTTTGATACAACGAATACATTTTGATATGGTGTATTATGAGTCACCACCAAAAACCAAATCTTATTCTAATTTTAACATTTGTGTCCTAGAATTTTTAAGTTGGCATTTCGCACAACATAGGTTCAAAGCAATCCAAAAATAATTCTGTACAACTTTACATGATTCTTTCTACAGGGTCAAAAATAGAAGGCGGCATATAGGTCAAAAGGTTTAATGTGTCTCCATACAACAATATATGCATCTACATGGCAAATTTACAGAGCCCATTCACAAATAAAGATGTCCAATATGGAAGAACACTGAAAGACTAATTCCTTTTGAATAATTAAGAAAATTGCTTCGTAAGTCAACATTCAAAAATGCCTTCGAGCCATTGCTGCTCATCAATGTAGGAGCTTGAATACTTTATTCATTTTACCAAACAGAGACCTTGCAATGTTTAATCGCTTCAACAAGAATAGAATATTTTATTACATGAAAGTCAACGCTGGTTGGTGCAAATACAGATTAAGAAAAACATTCACCACAGCATTTTTGCCAAGTCTTGTATGATAAAGTTACGTGAGAAAGCCAAATCAGAACCCATTAAAACAACATCCAAGGCAGTTAAGCAACTGGATGACAGGGTGCAATCAAGGGGGCTCCCTACTCACTCAAATTTCAGGACAGCAGCAATGAAGACAGCAGAGAAACAAAGTCCTTCATCTCGAAACAATATAAACACTAGTCTACCAACCTGCTACCAAAATGACCTCTCCCTTGAACTCTGCACATTCTGTAATATCACTAAACATAGCATCTGAAGTCGCCCAGTAATAGAAGACATACAAACATATATACAATTGTTTGTTCATTATTAGTCAAGTCAACTTACAATGTTACTTTGTATGCCAATTTATTAGGACAGTATCTGAGATTGCGTGCAGTTAAATTAAAACATGAGATTCAAAACACCAACAAATTTTCTACCATGTGCAGGGAACAAAAATTGATCGCACCAATCTTGGATTTCATAGCAAGGTATTAGATTAATGTGTGATCGGTCAAAAGACAATTTTATACCCTAACTGATCTCTTTATCACTTTGAAAAATCCAGAAAATGAGATGCGTTTCATGAGTAAGGTTAAATACAGCTAAAATCTCGCAGTAAACCTAAAGCACAGGTCACTCTTGCATGGAGTAATATCACATATAGGAGCAGAGTGTAACTCCAGGAGCACAATCAAGTTACTTAGCATGTAATGGCCATATATCCAAGGGAAAGTCATGAGTCGTTAGAGTAAATAAAATGCATAGCGCATTGAGAGAAATGCCGTATTATGATCATGAACTCAGAAAACAGAGGATGATTTCTTTAATAGTCCTATATAATAATAGCGATTCTGAATTATTTTTGGTTCCTTACCTAATGGATACACATATCAAAGGTGATGGCAATCTCCTCTGAGACCACACCAAGGGATCAGCAGAGATTTTCTCTAAGATGCCATTACCAAGCTCTAAGCAGGCCATTACGATGGAGCAGGTGTTCTCACCCCTACTAGAAAAACACCCTCAACACTTATTTGTACAATTGTGTAAAATCAAATAACATCAAAATTTCACGTAGATATCCTAAAGAGTCAGAATACAATGGATTTCTTGATACTGAATATCCGTGTTGTTGTGAATCGACTGGAAATCCCAGTGATTTATGTTTAAGAACGTTTCATGAGATCGTAAGTTATTAATTGGAGGAATGAGACAAAAGGCCAGGGAGGAAAGGAAATGCTATTTATAGAATACAGACACCAGGTAGAGCTAACAATCGCAGTACTAGGCAAGTAGTCTTAGCTCTATGCAAACATGTCAAGCATGTTAACCCTAGACCATTAATAAAGCTCAAATTAGATTTCATCAATAGGTCTTATAATTGCTAATATAATTCACTATGATTTTAAAATTGTATATACTGTTTCACAAAATTAACAAATATTACTGCCAAGGTGAAACTCAACCAAAACTCTGCCACAAAATTAAAAGACTTGCCAATCCTCATAAGCCTCAGAAGCTAACTACCTCAAGCTCAGAAGGAAAACTCAGGAGCAGAGTCCTCTTGCCAACCCCGAATTCTGCTTCTGTAAATTAATCTCAATTCTCATTTTCATGGACAGCCTTGAAGTTTGATAGGAGCAAAAGAAAAGTAAGCAGATACAGCTAATGGGTTCCTAGGAGGAAAAAGGTGATCCTAAAGCATCACTTACGGAGAAAGAAATTATATTTAGATCATGATGCAAATGAAAGTAAGCCGAAGAAGTCAAAAATTGAAAACAAAATTAGCATCGTAGTGACAGCATTAACCAGGTGGCCTCTTCCTGGAGAAGGATAGATAACAATGTTGTCTTTTATGGTCGGTAATTTCTTTTCAAGATCACGAAGCGGAGAGAAAACGCAACAAAGCAACTACACATTGAAGTGTTGGAAACAAGATTTGTTTTAGTTGCAACATGCTGGCCATTCTTGTGGAATTTTTCTTCTCTGGTGTGGAGGCTATCTACCCACAATCAAACCTAGTACTCAAAAGGCAACAACCAAATGAAAATTGAAACTTGAATTGTACCGGGGATCACTCTAATTATATACCAAGGGCACTGCAACTATAACATCCCTTCAATAAATAGTAATCGAACAATTTATTTTCTAGCAACAATTCAAAGTTAACCAGTTAATTAGAGAGATTAAGACTTGCTATGTTTCTACAGTCCAAATAAAAATTGAAACTTGAACTGTAACCAAGTGTCAGTCAATAGAAGGATCTTGCAACTATAACGTCTCTACACTATATAGTAATGGATCACATTATTTTCTCACGACTACATATATAATTATTCTGTTATAGATATTACTATTATACTCATATTCTACACAAATTTATTACAAATTAAAAGTAACATAAATGTTTAGTAAAACTCATAAAAATTACTGCAAAAACAATTCTT